>NW_024881318.1:1478106-1608511 GCF_018691265.1 Tyto alba
GCAGATAGGTGGTTCTTAATCCCGAATCACGTCGGGTCACCAATTTGCCGCGATTGAGAGACGGAGACCCAGCTCGATGCAAGTTAGGATCTACTTTATTGAACACAACAACCGATTTTATATTCCAAACAGACAAGAGAGACACGTGTTTTAAGCTGATTGGCACAATGGTTAATCACCTAATACATATTACAAAAATTGAGCTCATGATTGGCTAACGTCTAAGGTCAGCTTGACTTTTTCTGCAGTTAATTTTCTGCTAGCTCACAGCATTCTTCTCCTTAACGACTTCTACTCCTGTTTCTATAGCACGTGCTTATCTCTAGTTACGAAACCAGCCCTCCTGGAAGAAATCGTCCTTAGCCCCAGGGGTGTAACAGTTTGCTTACAGCTTATGCAAATTACGAGGCGCCAAGTTGAGCACGTCCTTGCTGCTAGAAGGAGAGACCAGGCTGCCCCCGACATCTGGTGACGGAGGGAAACAGAAATCCCAACTGCGGCATCCTGCAATCAAAGCTATCCCCCACCAAACTCCAACTCTGGCGACGCAGGGAAACAGAAATCCCAACTGCGGCATCCTGCAATCAAAGCTATCCCCCACCACACTCCAAGTCTGGCGACGCAGGGAAACAGAAATCCCAACTGCGGCATCCTGCAATCAAAGCTATCCCCACCAAACTCCAAGTCTGGCGACGCAGGGAAACAGAAATCCCAACTGCGGCATCCTGCAATCAAAGCTATCCCCACCAAACTCCTAGTCTGGCGATGCAGGGAAGCAGAAAATCCAACTGCGGTTTCCTGCAATCAAACCTATCCCCCACCACACTCCAAGTCCAGGCGACGCAGGGAAACAGAAATCCCAACTGCGGCTTCCTGCAATCAAAGCTATCCCCCACCAAACTCCAAGTCCTGGCGACGCAGGGAAACAGAAATCCCAACTGCGGCATCCTGCAATCAAAGCTATCCCCACCAAACTCCAAGTCTGGCGACGCAGGGAAACAGAAATCCCAACTGCGGCATCCTGCAATCAAAGCTATCCCCCACCACACTCCAACTCTGGCGACGCAGGGAAACAGAAATCCCAACTGCGGCATCCTGCCAATCAAATCTATCCCCCACCAAACTCCAACTCTGGCGACGCAGGGAAACAGAAATCCCAACTGCGGCATCCTGCAATCAAAGCTATCCCCCACCACACTCCAAGTCTGGCGACGCAGGGAAACAGAAATCCCAACTGCGGCATCCTGCAATCAAAGCTATCCCCCACCACACTCCAAGTCTGGCGACGCAGGGAAACAGAAATCCCAACTGCGGCATCCTGCAATCAAAGCTATCCCCCACCACACTCCAAGTCTGGCGACGCAGGGAAACAGAAATCCCAACTGCGGCATCCTGCAATCAAAGCTATCCCCCACCACACTCCAAGTCTGGCGACGCAGGGAAACAGAAATCCCAACTGCGGCATCCTGCAATCAAAGCTATCCCCCACCAAACTCCAACTCTGGCGACGCAGGGAAACAGAAATCCCAACTGCGGCATCCTGCAATCAAAGCTATCCCCCACCAAACTCCAAGTCTGGCGACGCAGGGAAACAGAAATCCCAACTGCGGCATCCTGCAATCAAATCTATCCCCCACCACACTCCAAGTCTGGCGACGCAGGGAAACAGAAATCCCAACTGCGGCATCCTGCAATCAAAGCTATCCCCCACCAAACTCCAACTCTGGCGACGCAGGGAAACAGAAATCCCAACTGCGGCATCCTGCAATCAAATCCTATCCCCCACCACACTCCAAGTCTGGCGACGCAGGGAAACAGAAATCCCAACTGCGGCATCCTGCAATCAAAGCTATCCCCACCAAACTCCAACTCTGGCGACGCAGGGAAACAGAAATCCCAACTGCGGCATCCTGCAATCAAAGCTATCCCCACCACACTCCAAGTCCTGGCGACGCAGGGAAACAGAAATCCCAACTGCGGCATCCTGCAATCAAAGCTATCCCCCACCACACTCCAAGTCTGGCGACGCAGGGAAACAGAAATCCCAACTGCGGCATCCTGCAATCAAAGCTATCCCCACCAAACTCCAAGTCTGGCGACGCAGGGAAACAGAAATCCCAACTGCGGCATCCTGCAATCAAAGCTATCCCCCACCACACTCCAAGTCTGGCGACGCAGGGAAACAGAAATCCCAACTGCGGCATCCTGCAATCAAAGCTATCCCCCACCACACTCCAAGTCTGGCGACGCAGGGAAACAGAAATCCCAACTGCGGCATCCTGCAATCAAAGCTATCCCCCACCACACTCCAACTCTGGCGACGCAGGGAAACAGAAATCCCAACTGCGGCATCCTGCAATCAAATCTATCCCCCACCAAACTCCAACTCTGGCGACGCAGGGAAACAGAAATCCCAACTGCGGCATCCTGCAATCAAATCTATCCCCCACCACACTCCAACTCTGGGCGACTGCAGGGAAACAGAAATCCCAACTGCGGCATCCTGCAATCAAAGCTATCCCCCACCACACTCCAACTCTGGCGACTGCAGGGAAACAGAAATCCCAACTGCGGCATCCTGCAATCAAAGCTATCCCCCACCACACTCCAACTCTGGCGACGCAGGGAAACAGAAATCCCAACTGCGGCATCCTGCAATCAAAGCTATCCCCCACCACACTCCAAGTCTGGCGACGCAGGGAAACACAAATCCCAACTGCGGCATCCTGCAATCAAAGCTATCCCCCACCACACTCCAAGTCTGGCGACGCAGGGAAACAGAAATCCCAACTGCGGCATCCTGCAATCAAATCTATCCCCCCCCAAACTCCAACTCTGGCGACGCAGGGAAACAGAAATCCCAACTGCGGCATCCTGCAATCAAATCCATCCCCCACCACACTCCCAACCTTGCGACTCAAGTCAGCAGAAATCCCCACAGCAGGATCCGGCCGTCCACAGAGACAGCGGCAAAATTCCAACCCTGTCGACGCAGGGAAACAGAAATCCCAACCTCACTCAGGCACATCTGGATGTGGCCAGGATGCGGGAACGTTTGAGGAGTTCCTGGTTTTCTTTAAGTTTCAGATTTATAGTCCCTTCTTGTTGTTTACTTGTAGTTTTTGGGGTTAGTTCCCACGGTCACACTTCATGCCGATAAGATGCTGGTTGCTGGTCGGGGGGGTTCACTCAGAAGTCAGCTTTGGTTAGAGGCCTACGGTTTAGGCCTTTTCATTTCAATCATATAGCCACCAGATGCATCTTCCCTCTCATACCACACACCAACCTACCTTATTACAGTGCTCTGATCACATCCTCCATCACCCTTTGGAACAGACCTCATCCCTCTTCATCCACAAATGTGATATCAAACAAGTCACTTTGATGCCAAGCCATAGCTTAACAACTCCAAAGATCTTGCTTCCATTTAGGTATACCGTATAGGATTCTCACTACGGCATGACATTAAAAAATACGGTCATCGCCTGTCCCTCTGCATGCCCTATAAAACCTCTCCTTGCCTGCTGCGTATAGAGCTAGTTGCTCTGAAACGGACTGTACACCCTTCACCTACAAAGTCAGGGCTTATCAACATGTCAGCCTTCAAATATTATTCTTTTGCTGACTATCACTGCTATGCCCCCAGGCAGAGCAGCTCCAACGCAGACACACATGCCCAGACTGACACTGCACACAAACAAGACAAACGGTATGAGCGAGACATAAAAGAAGCTCTCCGAGAAGAATGACTCCTGGACCAGAGGTGCTGTCAGATGAGAAGACCTAGGGGGACATGACACAGAACATACACAGTCTGAGAAGAATCAAACACCATGGCCTGTGACAACCATATGGGTTCCACAGGGATGAGGCACACGCAAGAAGCCTTGCTTCAAGACGTAAGAACATCAGGATGCCAGGAAGAAGTCCTAGAAAATGTGTTTGTGAAAATGGACTGTTCATGATCAGGGATGCTAACGCAACCTGGAACGGTGCTCCAGAAGAAGCCTGACCAGAAAGTTCCAAGACCGAGCCACATTTTAGGCTTGCAATGCAAAAACAAGAAGCACCTGCTCAGCACTGTGCCAATGAGAACAGCCATTTCAGATCCTAGGGAGGAGGTCCAAGGCACATACCGCACTCCTCGAGTGGAAAGAGCGATGAGGACATCAAGACCCAAGGAAGGTCTAACACAGAGAAGACAGATGACAAACCACACAGGCTGGAACTGCCTTGCCTGGCACATGCTAGCATTATGCTGAAAAGTAACCCCTCCCACTTCCCCTTTACCTGCCCAAACAGAACCACTCATGGATAGTCCTCTCACCTACACTAACTTTCAAATTCGTCTCTGCAATTCCTAACACTGGGCTGCCCCCCCAGAGCCCTCCCCCAAACACCTGTCCCTCAACTTAGCTTGCAGAGGTCCAGGGGTCTGAATCCATCCTCAACAAGAAGCACACCAGGGAATCAGGATATTTCGGTGGTTGTTACGTTTCTCTTCATCATCTGCACAAAAACAGGGCGAGCAATAAGCAGCATGTCGGTCGACAAAGACTTCTTCCACAACACCCTCCTCCTCATAAACAACAAGGCATTCCTCTCACCCCATCTCAAAACTCCTCCCATTCTCCTGACTTTCCAAGGAAGGAACCCCACTTAGTTCTGACAACTCCTGCCTCATATTTGCACCCCTGAACCCTCAGCGAGCACTACTTCACAGGAGCTGCTTTTCCAAACCATGCCCTGCATTCTGCAGGCTCCTCCTATCGCCTGTCTTCCTACAGACTCCAGGCTCTGCTGTGATTTCACAAAATAGGTGAGTGCCTAACACCTGTAATATACGAGGAGCCTATCACAAACTGCAAAGGTTCTAAGGGCACCATGATACTCTGAGGTTGATTAGGAAAGGCAATAAACCATCCCACACCCTGAAAGACACGGCTTTACATTTGTGCTACTCCTTAAAAAAAAAAAAAAAAAAAAGCTAAAAGAAAGTCCCTATACAGATGCACACAAGATTCTCACCTTAACCATTACTACATAATCACACCATCAGTCCTATTAAGATAGACGTAGACAATAGCAACAGCTTCCACAGAATACGACAGGAATACAGAAAAAAAAAAAAAAAAAAAAAAAAAAAAACACAAACAAAAAAACCCACACATTTTCAGTAAATGCATGAAATCCGTGAATAAGCAACCCACCTAGATCTATATATAAACAAGAAAAGCTTTTCACTGGACTATCTTGTCCTCCCAAACACTCCATAAAAAATTGCTAGTATGAAAAAACAAAAGACTACATACAAGTATAATATTTAACTATATTATACACGCTACCAGAACCTTTACCAATCCTGAAGCTCTTACCTCAAGCAACTTCACTCCTCTAAAGAACAAAACTCCTCTGTCCAACAACCTTAAACAGCTTAAAAGCTGCCACCAGCTGAAAGAATGGGAAACAACCCACTCCGCAGAAACCAAGGTGCACAATGAGCTCCTCCACCAGAGGCTGGGGCTCATATAGTCCTGGCCCCGCCCACCATCACACCCACAATCCCCCGGGAAAGGGGCAGGGCCAATCACCAGAAGGCATAAAGTCAGCCAGAGGAGCAACAGGGTGTTTCCTCATCTGCCTTAAATTTACAGCATAGAAAGCATTCAGAGAAAACAACTCTTACTGGAATTGAGGATACTTGCTCTTTTACTACATCTATTGCATTAACAATGTGGCCAGGTATGAAGTTACCTAATTTTTCCCAGGCTTTGGATAGAAAAAGATAGATATATTATTAAGATCTTTAAAAAGTAGTTTCATAAAGACAATAATGATACTATTATTAATAATGATGTAATTAAGTTTCCTAAAAACAAAAGAACAAAAATAAATTGCAAAGCACAACAAAAAAAAAAAAAAACGCACGGGAGATGCGTCAATAATTGACGAGGGCTGCCGTCTTCGCCAAAAAACTCAAGATCTGAGCCGACGATGTATGTCTTTGAGGTACCAGACACTAAACGGAAACAGTCGACAAGGCGGAAAAGAAAAAGACTGCTCTGGAGCAGAAAGATGGCTTCGGAAAAAGTTCTGACAAAACAAGAGGCATCGTCACAGGCATTAGAGAGGCCCCAAAGAAGTCTCAGCAACGCAGAGAGCTCAAAAGGGAGTGGAGCAAAGTACCCACGTCCTCGGGCAACTGGGGAGTTGTCGTCGTTTGAGCCCGGTCAGCAGCTAAACGCCACACAGTCGCTCACCCACCCTCCCCCCACTTGGGAATGGGGGGGGAATCGGAGGGGCAAAGGGAGACTCGCGGGTTGAGATAAAAACAGTTACTAACAGTAACAGAATAATACGCTGACATCAGTATCAATGGGTCACGTACCAGTACAGCTGCTCACCACCCGCCGACCGACAGCCGCCCGCTCCCGGCTAGCGATCCCGAACACAAAGGTGCCGCGGCAACAATCCCCGAAGCGAGAGCCCCTCCCGGCTCACTCCTTCCTTTATATAGTGAGCCTAACGTCACATGACATGGAATATCGGCCAATCCGGGCCCAGCACTCCAGCTGTGCTCCCCCCACCCCCGCACACAGGCAAGGGCTCTCGGACCTCGAGAGCCTCGGGAATCTCAGTGTGCTTCAGCACTCCTCCAGCCGCCAAAATGAACGTGAACTCTATTCCAGCCCGAACCAGGACGGGAGTGAAAAGAGGCACACAGAACGGATGAGAAGACATAAGGAGCACGCGCGGTAACAGATGCAGAAGCGAGAAGGGCTCTGAGGTAAAAAAAGCGGCGCAAAGTGCCCTCGTGAGCACGCAGCAAAGGGATCGAATTGATCCTGAGGCGGGCAGAGAGACCGACGAAGCATCAGTGATAACAATAAGGAGCCACGAAGGAGACTTCGACGAAGTAGACATGTCACCAGGGAGCCGGGACCGAACGAAGGCACGCTAAACAGCAAAGAGCGAGAGAAGAGCGCTCTGAAGAATACCAAAGAATAAAATCAGAAGGGAGCTAAAGGGCTACAAGAGTACCGTGGAGCAGAAGAAGAGACCGAGAAGACATTGTTAAAGAGAGTAGAGGATGTAGGGACGTGACAGGGTAAAGAAAAAAAGACTTGGTGACACAGCGAGGGACTTGGAGTTTCAGGATAGCATCTAGGCAAACTTCGGACGATTGAGTGAGCGAACAACTGAACGGAGACACCCTCGATGGCAGAGAGAAAGATAAAGGAGCACTGCAAAGCAGAGAAAGCAGGGAGGCTCTGACAGAACAAGAGACAAATAAAAGGAGATCAAGTGCTACCAGGTGCTGTGGAGTTCAACGATGCTCTCGGGAGGCACAGTGACTGTGAGGACACGGGTGTTGAGGGGGGGCAGCGTATAAAAGGTTTCATCGGAAGCACAAGGAGGAACTCAGGTAATCATCCGAGTGCAGTACAGATGGTCTCAGAGAGCCGTGACTGAACACAGGAATGCTAGATGGAGTGGAGGAACTAATGAGCGTTCTGAGGTTCAACGATGGCCCCACCTAACGTGCCACAAGATCGAAGTGGAGCACAAGGAAGGTCTCAGGAGGCATCGTGGCTGGGAAAAGCGTTCTGAGGGAGCAGGAGAGACAAAGAGATGATTGGAGACATCACGATGAAATCCAGAAGGTGTCCGAACCGAGTAAACATGTCATCAGAGGGCCAAGGAATGAGTAGAGGCATGGCTAGAGGCAAGAGAGGACACTGACTGGGCTGGGTCACAGATGCGGACCCCGGAAGTCCTTTAAGAGAATAAGAGGGACGTGAGATCTGCTACAAAGCTGAATGTCTGCTCAGGGCGACCTCAAAGACACCATTAGAGGTGTCCCGATCGGGCCAAAGACACCAAAGAAGGCTCAGGGACACAAGGAGAAAGTCTGGAGGTGATTTGAACAGAGTATAGATGTTCTAAGGGGGGAGGGGGGGTGGTGAGGGGGGTCAGGGGGCGCATGCAGGGACCAAATAGAGACATGCTACGTGGCAGAGAGGACAATGAGAGCGCTCCGAGGTGCAGACAAACCCAAGGACGGGTTTCTGAGGGAACGAGAGAGGATCAAAGTCTGCTGCAGAGCTACAGCAGGGTTGTGGTACTTACTCAAAGAAGGTATCGGGAGTCACGGTGACTGGGAGCACAGGGGTCGTAAAATGCTCAGAGGGATGAGAGAAATCAAAAGGGAGGTAGCACTTTGGCGCTACCAAAATTCTGTGCAGCGCAAGGAGGGTCTCGGGGAGGCATCCTAGATGGCACAGAGAAGAAAAAGAATCCCCTTTTTTTGGCACAGAGATCTTGGCAAACACGCGATTGCAACAAAATGAGTCCAAGGGGGACTTACAGGGCAAAAAGTGTGCTGCAGGGAACATCTAAGAGCTCAGGAAGCTTTGTGACGGTAGCAGAAGGGCTGTCAGAAGGACAGCGGAAAGAACGATCAAGGACACGATGATGAAGTCCAGAGGGGATTTGAACAGACTGCAGATGTTCTCAGAGGACCAGCAACAGAAGAGAGGTATCCTCACTAGCACAGAGGACAAGTGTGTTCTGAAGAGGAAAGATGGCATCGGGAAAAGTTGTCTGGGAGCGAGAATGGTGCAAAGTGCACTACAGAGCCAAAGAAGGGGCTGCGGCACAAAAGGACGTCAGGAGGGATGCCGACATCAGGAGAACAGCGACAGATGGGAGGAGGCTCTGGGACAGAATGTAAAACTCAGGAAGGTGTCCCAGCAACGCACAGATGTCCTCGGGGAACGAGCAGCTCAATGGAGACATCCAACATGGCGGTGAAGAAGGCGAGAGAGCTCTGAGGCACAGAGAAAGCCCGAGGAGGCGTTCTGTCGGGGTAAGTGAGGTACAAAGAAGGCCGCAGAGCTACAAGGGTGCCCTGGCGCACGAGGGCGCTCTTGGGAGGCACCGTGACAAAGACGAGAAGGCTCCAGGGAGCGGAGGGAATACGGACAGAGAGACGAACAAAGGACAAAAAAAGAATTTGAGAAAAGTGCAAAGGGAATAAAGGTAGTCAAAAGATTTTAAAAGCAATGGCAAATGAGAAAATAACGAAATCATCGAGAAAGATCGATGGCAAACTAAAATGGAGATGTAGAAATGATATTTTTAAAGTGATGGTACTGAGGAAAACCCAGACAAAATATTTTAAAAATAAATGCAGCGATCGAGATAAAAGCCAGTTCTAAAAGACAGGGGATGAAGAGATGAAAGAACTAAAAAATAGCAACAGCCAACTCTGCAATGCTGAGAGAGAGGGGCAGACACTGAAAAGAGAGATAAGTCACCGGGTAGAGGGAGACCTAGAAATGCAATTTTCACAAGCACTGTGGAGGAAGGCAGTGTGGAAAGAATGAAACAACAGAGCAGCTGGGGAGCCAGAAAGGGAGAGGCATAGAAAGGAGATGTAGGTGGCAAGAGAGTACAGGACAGTGTTAGCAGAATAGCAGAAAGCTTCGGGGAACCGGACAGCCCAAAAGGGAGTCGGGGGGTGGAGGCAGGCAGATATCTAGAGAAGCTCAGCAGGGGAGGGCTGGGACACATAACTCACCACCACTCCTGGCACCAGCAAGAGACTTTTGGGGCCCTGAGGATTGTGTCTCTGCCTCTACCCCTTCCTCCTCCGCAGAGCTGGCTGCCCAACCCTCACCCACCCAGAAGCACGCGGCACGTGCCTCCACGCTCCTCTCCCACGAGGTTTCCCAGACACCCAGCAGCTCACTTGCACGGCCAATGGGGGGCACTGAACTCCCGGTGCCATGGGCTGCAAGCGCACTCTATGGGGAACGGCTGGGATGAATCCTCCCTTGCTGCGTGGACTGGCTGTTCCTTGCTGGAGACAGCTGCGAGTGGAACCCTCGGTGTCACTCCTCAGCCACCTCCCACAGGCAGGCATGCCCCGGCAGCCCCGTCCCCAGCTGTAGCCCCTTGGCACATGGGGACCAGCCCCATCCTCAGCCTCACCAGATGCACCTGGGGCTGCCCCAGTCCATCCCCATCTGCAGCCTCTTTAAAACCTGGGCCGAGTCCCTTCTTCGCCTCACGGGTCCCACCTGAGCTGCCCCATCCCCAGCCCACAGCTGGAGTCCATTGGGAACAGGGGGTCATCACCCCCAAAACTCCCCCCCCCCCGGACACATCAGGACAGAGGGAAAAGAGGGAAGAGGAAAGCAGGAGGAAGGACAGAGGCATGGGACAGGGAGCCAGAAAACAGGATACTGGACACAGAGAGGGACAGGGAGCAGAGGGAGAAGCGGAGCGCAGCGAGGAGGAGGATGAGGAGACGGAGCAATAAATAAGAGCGGGGAGGGCGCAAGGAGGGTAGAGATCAAAGGGATCGAGCAGAACAATGGGGACAGCAAGAATGGGAAACGCAGAGAGGCAACGGAGATGGGCGGGGGGGGGAAGAGATTTCACAATGATAGGGAACTGGATAGAGGCAGATAGAAAACTACAGAATGGGAACAAAGCAGAAGGCATTTTAAAAAGGGACAGGAAGCCAGATAGAGACAGTCATAGAAAAAGAAATTTTAAAGCGGCAAACACAGCAAAGAATTACAAATTAGAACGCGTAAGACAGGCAGAGATATAGAAAGGGAACAGGACAGAGCCAGGAAAGTTTTAAAACTGCTGGAGGAAGCTACGCAGAGGGAGATTCAGAAGTGAGAAGAAAAAGCTAGGGGCTACAGGAAAAGCAGGAAAGAAAACAACGGGAGGGGGAACTACATAAACAGACACAGAAATAAATTTTTAAAAGCAACACGGTACACGGCAGAATAATTAAAAACAAGGGAAAGGGAACTAGGTAAATGGAGCCATCAGATAAGATTTTAAACAGCGACAGGGTAAGGAAATTGGAGAAAGTAAAATTAGGGAGAGCAAACTGGATAACAGATGAGAGGGAAAAATTAAAAAGCAGCGGGGTACATAACAGATGGGAATAACAGTACTACTATCAAAAATGACGTGCTTTAGTTTCCTAATAAAAAAAAAAAAACAAAATTGCTTTCGGGGTTACCCCTTCCTCTTCCGCAGAGCTGGCTCAGGGAACTAGGGAGTGAACAGAGGCATACTGAGAGAAAAGTAAATGAGTGCTGCATAGCAAAGGTAAAAGGGAGGCTCTGACGGAACAAGAAAGGTAGAAAAAGAGATCGAGTGCTACAAGGTGCTGTGGAGATTGACAACAATCTCAGGAAGGGTGTTGAGGGGCACTGATGGAGAAAAGAAGGCTTTGGAAGAACAAGGAGGAACTCAGATGATCACCTGAGCGCAATATAGATGATCTCTGATGCCTGGGGACTGAACATGGCAATGCTAGATGGAGTAGAGGAAAAAAATCAGTGTTCTGAGGCACATAGACAGTCCCACCTAACGTGCCACAATATCAAAGTGGAGCACATCAAGCTCTTGGGATGCATCGTTGTTGCAGTAACTAACAAATAAACAATAAAATAATATTTATTTTCCAGCAAAATTAATCAACACTCCACAAACAGCAAGTTCGAATGTCCGTGAGAGGAAAAGAAACTATCACCACACAAACTCCTAGGGTTTAACGGCAACCCAAAATATTCAGTCGCTCACCTAATACAAAAAAGGACTTCTACTCCTGTTTCTATAGCACGTGCTTATCTCTAGTTACGAAACCAGCCCTCCTGGAAGAAATCGTCCTTAGCCCCAGGGGTGTAACAGTTTGCTTACAGCTTATGCAAATTACGAGGCGCCAAGTTGAGCACGTCCTTGCTGCTAGAAGGAGAGACCAGGCTGCCCCCGACATCTGGTGACGGAGGGAAAAAGAAATCCCAACTGCGGCATCCTGCAATCAAAGCTATCCCCACCAAACTCCAACTCTGGCGATGCAGGGAAACAGAAAATCCAACTGCGGTTTCCTGCAATCAAACCTATCCCCCACCACACTCCAAGTCCAGTGACGCAGGGAAACAGAAATCCCAACTGCGGCATCCTGCAATCAAAGCTATTTCCACCACAATCCAAGTCCATTGACGCAGGGAAACAGAAATCCCAACTGCGGCATCCTGCAATCAAAGCTATCCCCACCAAACTCCAAGTCTAGCGACGCAGGGAAACAGAAATCCCAACTGCGGCATACTGCAATCAAAGCTATCCCCACCAAACTCCAACTCTGGCGAAGCACGGAAACACAAATCCCAACGGCGGCTTCCTGCAATCAAACCTATCCCCAACCACACTCCAAGTCCAGTGACGCAGGGAAACAGAAATCCCAACTGCGGCATCCTGCAATCAAAGCTATTTCCACCAAACTCCAAGTCTGGCGATGCAGGGAAACAGAAATCCCAACTGCGGCATCCTCCAATCACATCTATCCCCCACCAAACTCCAACTCTGGCGACGCAGAGAAACAGAAATCCCAACTGAGGCATCCTGCAATCAAATCCATCCCCCACCACACTCCAAGTCTGGCGACGCAGGGAAACACAAATCCCAACTGCGGCATCCTGCAATCAAAGCTATCCCCACCAAACTCCAACTCTGGCGACGCAGGGAAACAGAAATCCCAACTGCGGCATCCTGCAATCAAAGCTATCCCCCACCACACTCCAACTCTGGCGACGCAGTGAAACACAAATCCCAACTGCGGCATCCTGCAATCAAAGCTATCCCCACCAAACTCCAACTCTGGCGACGCAGGGAAACAGAAATCCCAACTGCGGCATCCTGCAATCAAATCCATCCCCCACCACACTCCAAGTCTGGCGACGCAGGGAAACACAAATCCCAACTGCGGCATCCTGCAATCAAAGCTATCCCCACCAAACTCCAACTCTGGCGACGCAGGGAAACAGAAATCCCAACTGCGGCATCCTGCAATCAAAGCTATCCCCACCAAAATCCAAGTCTGGCGACGCAGGGAAACACAAATCCCAACTGCGGCGTCCTGCAATCAAAGCTATCCCCACCAAACTCCAACTCTGGCGACGCAGGGAAACAGAAATCCCAACTGCAGCTTCCTGCAATCAAAGCTATCCCCCACCACACTCCAAGTCTGGTTGCCGCGATTGAGAGACGGAGACCCAGCTCGATGCAAGTTAGGATCTACTTTATTGAACACAACAACCGATTTTATATTCCAAACAGACAAAGAGAGACACGTGTTTTAAGCTGATTGGCACAATGGTTAATCACCTAATACATATTACAAAAATTGAGCTCATGATTGGCTAACGTCTAAGGTCAGCTTGACTTTTTCTGCAGTTAATTTTCTGCTAGCTCACAGCATTCTTCTCCTTAACGACTTCTACTCCTGTTTCTATAGCACGTGCTTATCTCTAGTTACTGAAACCAGCCCTCCTGGAAGAAATCGTCCTTAGCCCCAGGGGTGTAACAGTTTGCTTACAGCTTATGCAAATTACGAGGCGCCAAGTTGAGCACGTCCTTGCTGCTAGAAGGAGAGACCAGGCTGCCCCCGACATCTCCCCCTTCTTGTTGCACAATAAGGACCCTTTTCACTGAACTGGCTATCAGGTTCTGCACACACTGCAAAAAACAGGGTAAACAAAGTAACAAAAGAATAAAAACGACTAAAGCATACACAATCATTTTTACAAGGCTTCTCAACCATCCTGATAGGCTTACTGTCTATCAAAGAACAATTCAGAAAATTAAAAACATATAAAGCTTTCTGAAGGCGTTCCTCGGGGGTAACGGTCCCTATTCCCCCTTTTTGTTGTTGCAATAAGCGTTTCAGAGACTGATGAGAGCGTTCAATTAAGGATTGGCCCGTGGGGGAATGAGGGATACCCGTAATGTGGTTGATCCCCCAAGAACTCAAAAACTTTTTAATTGCAGTTGAAATATATGCAGGGCCATTGTCAGTTTTAATTTGAGAAGGTATGCCTAAAGTGGCAAAAGCACGCAGCAGATGTCGTTGAACATCGCGCGCCTTTTCGCCAGTATGACAAGAGGCAAATAATGCCCCAGAAAAGGTATCAATAGAGGAGTGAATATATTTTAAGTGACCAAACTCCGAAAAATGAGTGACGTCGGTTTGCCAAAGTTGCAAACTTTGCAATCCTCTAGGATTAACTCCTCCTGCTATTGTAGGAAATGAGTGCCTTTGACAATCGGGACACACAGCAACTATACTGGTTGCCTGCTGAGTAGTAAGGCCAAATTGTCGCTTAAGCCCACCAGCATTTTGGTGAAAGAAAGCGTGGCTGAGTTTTGCTTGTGCTATGCGGTCTGGCAGTACCTGTACCGGTAATGTAAGCAGGTCAGCTTGCCGGTTCCCTTCCGCTATAAAGCCAGGTAAGGAAGTGTGAGATCTGACATGCATAATGAAATAGGAATGAATGCGAGAATCTAAAAGAAAAATAAGTTCCTGTAACAAAGCAAATAATGCAAAATGTGAGACATTTCGTAACACAGACGCCTCAGCTCGTTCAACAATCCCTGCAACATAAGCTGAAATCAGTGATGATATTAAGCGGTGTAGACCATTTTCTAAAGGCTCGGACGACGGCAGTCAGTTCCACGATTTGGGGGGAACCCGGCACTGTCTTTATATCCGATTCCCATTGTTTGCGCTGGTCGTCCCACCAGAGGATAACAGATTTGTGGGACTTCCCAGATCCATCTGTAAAAACAGTAAGAGCTTGCAACGGCTGGTCACTCCTCTTTGGTCTAGGTACAAGCTGGAAATTAGCATTAAACAATTGATGAGAAGGTGGCTGAGAAGTGAGCTGGCCTGTATAACCAGCTATCGCTATACTGAAGGCTTCCGATTGTTGGTGAAGCCACTGCAAATAATCACTGACCATAGGCAAATAAATACAAGTGAAGTCCATTCCAGACAACATTAACAAGCGCCGCCTGGCACGGACAATCAAGGATGCAAACATTTCATGCTGTGTTGAGATGGTTTTCGTGGGTTGATTCGGTAAAAATACCCATTCAATGATAAGCAACGGGTCAGACTCCTGCAAGTCCCATTGAAATATCAAGGCATGAGGCTGTCGAGCAGGATTCAAAATGATTCAAAGGAAAGGTAACTCAGGGGCATATCGATGTGCCTGTCTTAAGGTAATAGCTGTAGCAACTTTTTGTAAGGAATCAACAGCTGCAGGGTTGAGAGCGCGAGGGGAACATAAGTCTGTGCTCCCCTTAAGCAGGTCGAATAAAGGACTTAAATCTGCATTGGAAATTCCTAGCAAAGGTCGGACCCAATTAATTGTTCCCAACAACTTCTGCACATCATGCAAAGTCCTCACATCTGCTTGAATTAGTAAAGGCTGTGGGACTATAGTTTGAGCCCGTATGCGCCAGCCTAGATATTTCCATGGTGGTATTTTCTGAACCTTTTCCGGCGCAACACAAAGACCTGCTGAATTAACAGCAGTTATGACAAGGGCTACAGCTTCCTCCATGACTTCGTGATGTTGTGCTGCCACTAGAATATCATCCATATAATGGTACAATAAAACGCAGGGCATCTTTGTTCTAACAGGGCTAAGGACCTTGGCTACATACCATTGGCATATTGTGGGACTGTTTTTCATTCCTTGTGGTAGCACAACCCACTGATATCTCTGCAATGGAGCTTGCATGTTGACGCTTGGAACTGAAAAAGCAAATTTAGGAGAATCTTCTGGATGCAAAGGGATATTAAAAAAGCAGTCCTTGAGGTCAATGACTGTCAGAGACCAGTCCCGGGGGATCATTGTGGGAGAAGGGAGCCCTGGTTGCAGGGCTCCCATGTCTTCCATAGCGTCATTAATTTTTCTGAGGTCATGGAGCAAGCGCCACTTGCCAGTTTGTTTTTTAATCACAAAAACAGGTGAATTCCAGGGGCTTACAGAGGGCACAACATGTCTTTTGGATAACTGTTCATCAACTAATTCTTCCAGGGCGCGAAGCTTTTCTAGCGGCAGGGGCCATTGATCCACCCAGACAGGGGTATTAGTTTTCCAGGTTAATCTCAGGGTGTCGCGCACCTCAATGGCCCCTCCTAAAAATGCGTTTGAATAGCCATTCCCCATTGTGACAGTGCATCACGTCCCCATAAGATCATAGGCACAGGTAGCACAAAGGGCTTAACAGAGGCTACATGCCCCTCCTAAAAATGCGTTTGGAGTCCCCTCCCCCATTGCGACTCCCATAGCGAATACTGTGTGGGGGTTAACAGCAACTGTGCGAGAGATTTGAGATCATGCGGAGTCATGACATAAGTATCTAAGACAGAAGATAACAAACTCGTGAAATATGGGGAAGAGAGGCCATGCTCGGTAACAGTACGGCGCAACTCCTTCACCACAGGGAAGGATAATGCCTCCCATTGAGCCCCCCTCCCCTGATAGATAACAGGAGCGACTATTTTTTTCGCAAGTTGCAAGTCCCCCTCTTTCAGAGCTTGTCGTTTAATATTTGCCCATACGTCCTGGGGATCGGGAGGGTAGAGATCTGGCTCCTCCTCTGGGTCCACTGGTCCTGGATCAAAAGGATCATCCTCTGGGGGGTACTTGGCGGCACCCACCTCAAGAGGCTCCGAGGTCTTCTTATCGACCGGGGGACCTTTCCTGTCTTTAGTGTCTTTATTCTTAACGGTCTCCTGAGCCTTCAGAGTTTCAAAGATAGTCCTCCACCACGGGAGCATGCGCTGTGCTTCAGCATTCCCTGTTGTAGCCGCGTCCCACAGCTTAACCCCCACGTCATCCCAAAGCTCAGTCGTTAATATACTGGAAGCAGTTACAGTGGGGATTTTCACTTGTACCCACTTGAGCATAACCTTAAGATCTTGCCCAGAGAGATTCTTTTCATATTTTTCAAGAAGGGCTTTCATAAGTTCGTACACGTCCCTCTCTGGGGAAGACACCTGACTTCCCATGTCTCCCACAGCTCACCTCACAACTCCGGAGGGATTCTTAATGCCGGCTCCTGCTTCCTTTCAGCAGCTCATTCAAAGTTCTGTGGGACTCGCAGCATGCCACGCAGATAGGTGGTTCTTAATCC
This sequence comes from Tyto alba, assembly GCF_018691265.1. Classification (NCBI taxonomy): domain Eukaryota; kingdom Metazoa; phylum Chordata; class Aves; order Strigiformes; family Tytonidae; genus Tyto; species Tyto alba. Next base: position 1,495,126 of record NW_024881318.1, read on the forward strand.
CGAATCACGTCGGGGTCACCAATTTGCCGCGATTGAGAGACGGAGACCCAGCTCGATGCAAGTTAGGATCTACTTTATTGAACACAACAACCGATTTTATATTCCAAACAGACAAAGAGAGACACGTGTTTTAAGCTGATTGGCACAATGGTTAATCACCTAATACATATTACAAAAATTGAGCTCATGATTGGCTAACGTCTAAGGTCAGCTTGACTTTTTCTGCAGTTAATTTTCTGCTAGCTCACAGCATTCTTCTCCTTAACGACTTCTACTCCTGTTTCTATAGCACGTGCTTATCTCTAGTTACGAAACCAGCCCTCCTGGAAGAAATCGTCCTTAGCCCCAGGGGTGTAACAGTTTGCTTACAGCTTATGCAAATTACGAGGCGCCAAGTTGAGCACGTCCTTGCTGCTAGAAGGAGAGACCAGGCTGCCCCCGACATCTGGTGACGGAGGGAAAAAGAAATCCCAACTGCGGCATCCTGCAATCAAAGCTATCCCCACCAAACTCCAACTCTGGCGATGCAGGGAAACAGAAAATCCAACTGCGGCATTCCTGCAATCAAACCTATCCCCCACCACACTCCAAGTCCAGTGACGCAGGGAAACACAAATCCCAACTGCGGCATCCTGCAATCAAAGCTATCCCCACCAAACTCCAAGTCTAGCGACGCAGGGAAACAGAAATCCCAACTGCGGCATCCTGCAATCAAAGCTATCCCCACCAAACTCCTAGTCTGGCGATGCAGGGAAGCAGAAAATCCAACTGCGGTTTCCTGCAATCAAACCTATCCCCCACCACACTCCAAGTCCATTCACGCAGGGAAACAGAAATCCCAACTGCGGCTTCCTGCAATCAAAGCTATCCCCCACCAAACTCTGAACCTGGCGACGCAGGGAAACAGAAATCCCAACTGCGGCATCCTGCAATCAAAGCTATCCCCACCAAACTCCAAGTTTGGCGACGCAGGGAAACAGAAATCCAAACGGTAGCATCCTGAAATCAAAGCTATCCCCCACCACACTCCAACTCTGGCGACGCAGGGAAACAGAAATCCCAACTGCGGCATCCTCCAATCACATCTATCCCCCACCAAACTCCAACTCTGGCGACGCAGGGAAACAGAAATCCCAACGGCGGCATCCTGCAATCAAAGCTATCCCCCACCAAAATCCAACTCGGGCGACACAGGGAAACAGAAATCCCAACTGCGGCATCCTCCAATCAAAGCTATCCCCCACCACACTCCAAGTCCTGTGACGCAGGGAAACAGAAATCCCAACAGCGGCTTCCTGCAATCAAATCCATCCCCCACCACACTCCAAGTCTGGCGAAGCAGGGAAACACAAATCCCAACTGCGTCATCCTGCAATCAAAGCCATCCCCCACCACACTCCAACCCTGGCGAAGCAAGGAAACTGAAATCCCAACTGCGGCATCCTCCAATCACATCTATCCCCCACCAAACTCCAACTCTGGCGACGCAGGGAAACAGAAATCCCAACTGCGGCATCCTCCAATCACATCTATCCCCCACCAAACTCCAAGTCTGGCGACGCAGGGAAACAGAAATCCCAACTGCGGCATCCTCCAATCACATCTATCCCCCACCACACTCCAAGTCCAGTGATGCAGGGAAACAGAAATCCCAACTGCGGCATCCTCCAATCACATCTATCCCCCACCAAACTCCAACTCTGCCGACGCAGAGAAACAGAAATCCCAACTGCGGCATCCTGCAATCAAATCCATCCCCCACCACACTCCAAGTCTGGCGACGCAGGGAAACACAAATCCCAACTGCGGCATCCTGCAATCAAAGCTATCCCCACCAAACTCCAACTCTGGCGATGCAGGGAAACAGAAAATCCAACTGCGGCATCCTGCAATCAAACCTATCCCCCACCACACTCCAAGTCCAGTGACGCAGGGAAACAGAAATCCCAACTGCGGCATCCTGCAATCAAAGCTATCCCCATCAAACTCCAAGTCTAGCGACGCAGGGAAACAGAAATCCCAACTGCGGCATACTGCAATCAAAGCTATCCCCCACCACACTCCAACCCGGGCGAAGCAAGGAAACAGAAATCCCAACTCCGGCATTCCGCAATCAAAGCTATCCCCCACCAAGGTCTGAACCTGGTGACGCAAGTCAGCAAACAACCCAACAGCAGCATCCGGCCGTCACCAGTGTGAGCGGCCACAATCCAAGTCTGGCGACGCAGGGAAACAGAAATCCCAACTGCGGCATCCTGTAATCGAAGCAATCCCCCACCAATCTCCAACTCGGGCGACGCAGGGAAACAGAAATCCCAACTGCGGCATCCTCCAATCACATCTATCCCCCACCACACTCCAAGTCCAGTGACGCAGGGAAACAGAAATCCCAACTGCGGCATCCTCCAATCACATCTATCCCCAACCAAACTCCAACTCGGGTGACGCAGGGAAACAGAAATCCCAACAGCGGCTTCCTGCAATCAAAGCTATCCCCCACCACACTCCAAGTCCTGTGACGCAGGGAAACAGAAATCCCAACAGCGGCTTCCTGCAATCAAAGCCATCCCCCACCACACTCCAACTCTGGCGACGCAGTGAAACACAAATCCCAACTGCGGCGTCCTGCAATCAAAGATATCCCCACCAAACTCCAACTCTGGCGACGCAGGGAAACAGAAATCCCAACTGCGGCATCCTGCAATCAAATCCATCCCCCACCACACTCCAAGTCTGGCGACGCAGGGAAACACAAATCCCAACTGCGGCATCCTGCAATCAAAGCTATCCCCCCCAAACTCCAACTCTGGCGACGCAGGGAAACAGAAATCCCAACTGCGGCATCCTGCAATCAAATCCATCCCCCACCACACTCCCAACCTTGCGACTCAAGTCAGCAGAAATCCCCACAGCAGGATCCGGCCGTCCACAGAGACAGCGGCAAAATTCCAACCCTGTCGACGCAGGGAAACAGAAATCCCAACCTCACTCAGGCACATCTGGATGTGGCCAGGATGCGGGAACGTTTGAGGAGTTCCTGGTTTTCTTTAAGTTTCAGATTTATAGTCCCTTCTTGTTGTTTACTTGTAGTTTTGGGGGTTAGTTCCCACGGTCACACTTCATGCCGATAAGATGCTGGTTGCTGGTCGGGGGGGTTCACTCAGAAGTCAGCTTTGGTTAGAGGCCTACGGTTTAGGCCTTTTCATTTCAATCATATAGCCACCAGATGCATCTTCCCTCTCATACCACACACCAACCTACCTTATTACAGTGCTCTGATCACATCCTCCATCACCCTTTGGAACAGACCTCATCCCTCTTCATCCACAAATGTGATATCAAACAAGTCACTTTGATGCCAAGCCATAGCTTAACAACTCCAAAGATCTTGCTTCCATTTAGGTATACCGTATAGGATTCTCACTACGGCATGACATTAAAAAATACGGTCATCGCCTGTCCCTCTGCATGCCCTATAAAACCTCTCCTTGCCTGCTGCGTATAGAGCTAGTTGCTCTGAAACGGACTGTACACCCTTCACCTACAAAGTCAGGGCTTATCAACATGTCAGCCTTCAAATATTATTCTTTTGCTGACTATCACTGCTATGCCCCCAGGCAGAGCAGCTCCAACGCAGACACACATGCCCAGACTGACACTGCACACAAACAAGACAAACGGTATGAGCGAGACATAAAAGAAGCTCTCCGAGAAGAATGACTCCTGGACCAGAGGTGCTGTCAGATGAGAAGACCTAGGGGGACATGACACAGAACATACACAGTCTGAGAAGAATCAAACACCATGGCCTGTGACAACCATATGGGTTCCACAGGGATGAGGCACACGCAAGAAGCCTTGCTTCAAGACGTAAGAACATCAGGATGCCAGGAAGAAGTCCTAGAAAATGTGTTTGTGAAAATGGACTGTTCATGATCAGGGATGCTAACGCAACCTGGAACGGTGCTCCAGAAGAAGCCTGACCAGAAAGTTCCAAGACCGAGCCACATTTTAGGCTTGCAATGCAAAAACAAGAAGCACCTGCTCAGCACTGTGCCAATGAGAACAGCCATTTCAGATCCTAGGGAGGAGGTCCAAGGCACATACCGCACTCCTCGAGTGGAAAGAGCGATGAGGACATCAAGACCCAAGGAAGGTCTAACACAGAGAAGACAGATGACAAACCACACAGGCTGGAACTGCCTTGCCTGGCACATGCTAGCATTATGCTGAAAAGTAACCCCTCCCACTTCCCCTTTACCTGCCCAAACAGAACCACTCATGGATAGTCCTCTCACCTACACTAACTTTCAAATTCGTCTCTGCAATTCCTAACACTGGGCTGCCCCCCCAGAGCCCTCCCCCAAACACCTGTCCCTCAACTTAGCTTGCAGAGGTCCAGGGGTCTGAATCCATCCTCAACAAGAAGCACACCAGGGAATCAGGATATTTCGGTGGTTGTTACGTTTCTCTTCATCATCTGCACAAAAACAGGGCGAGCAATAAGCAGCATGTCGGTCGACAAAGACTTCTTCCACAACACCCTCCTCCTCATAAACAACAAGGCATTCCTCTCACCCCATCTCAAAACTCCTCCCATTCTCCTGACTTTCCAAGGAAGGAACCCCACTTAGTTCTGACAACTCCTGCCTCATATTTGCACCCCTGAACCCTCAGCGAGCACTACTTCACAGGAGCTGCTTTTCCAAACCATGCCCTGCATTCTGCAGGCTCCTCCTATCGCCTGTCTTCCTACAGACTCCAGGCTCTGCTGTGATTTCACAAAATAGGTGAGTGCCTAACACCTGTAATATACGAGGAGCCTATCACAAACTGCAAAGGTTCTAAGGGCACCATGATACTCTGAGGTTGATTAGGAAAGGCAATAAACCATCCCACACCCTGAAAGACACGGCTTTACATTTGTGCTACTCCTTAAAAAAAAAAAAAAAAAAAGCTAAAAGAAAGTCCCTATACAGATGCACACAAGATTCTCACCTTAACCATTACTACATAATCACACCATCAGTCCTATTAAGATAGACGTAGACAATAGCAACAGCTTCCACAGAATACGACAGGAATACAGAAAAAAAAAAAAAAAAAAAAAAAAAAAACACAAACAAAAAAACCCACACATTTTCAGTAAATGCATGAAATCCGTGAATAAGCAACCCACCTAGATCTATATATAAACAAGAAAAGCTTTTCACTGGACTATCTTGTCCTCCCAAACACTCCATAAAAAATTGCTAGTATGAAAAAACAAAAGACTACATACAAGTATAATATTTAACTATATTATACACGCTACCAGAACCTTTACCAATCCTGAAGCTCTTACCTCAAGCAACTTCACTCCTCTAAAGAACAAAACTCCTCTGTCCAACAACCTTAAACAGCTTAAAAGCTGCCACCAGCTGAAAGAATGGGAAACAACCCACTCCGCAGAAACCAAGGTGCACAATGAGCTCCTCCACCAGAGGCTGGGGCTCATATAGTCCTGGCCCCGCCCACCATCACACCCACAATCCCCCGGGAAAGGGGCAGGGCCAATCACCAGAAGGCATAAAGTCAGCCAGAGGAGCAACAGGGTGTTTCCTCATCTGCCTTAAATTTACAGCATAGAAAGCATTCAGAGAAAACAACTCTTACTAGAATTGAGGATACTTGCTCTTTTACTACATCTATTGCATTAACAATGTGGCCAGGTATGAAGTTACCTAATTTTTCCCAGGCTTTGGATAGAAAAAGATAGATATATTATTAAGATCTTTAAAAAGTAGTTTCATAAAGACAATAATGATACTATTATTAATAATGATGTAATTAAGTTTCCTAAAAACAAAAGAACAAAAATAAATTGCAAAGCACAACAAAAAAAAAAAAAAACGCACGGGAGATGCGTCAATAATTGACGAGGGCTGCCGTCTTCGCCAAAAAACTCAAGATCTGAGCCGACGATGTATGTCTTTGAGGTACCAGACACTAAACGGAAACAGTCGACAAGGCGGAAAAGAAAAAGACTGCTCTGGAGCAGAAAGATGGCTTCGGAAAAAGTTCTGACAAAACAAGAGGCATCGTCACAGGCATTAGAGAGGCCCCAAAGAAGTCTCAGCAACGCAGAGAGCTCAAAAGGGAGTGGAGCAAAGTACCCACGTCCTCGGGCAACTGGGGAGTTGTCGTCGTTTGAGCCCGGTCAGCAGCTAAACGCCACACAGTCGCTCACCCACCCTCCCCCCACTTGGGAATGGGGGGGGAATCGGAGGGGCAAAGGGAGACTCGCGGGTTGAGATAAAAACAGTTACTAACAGTAACAGAATAATACGCTGACATCAGTATCAATGGGTCACGTACCAGTACAGCTGCTCACCACCCGCCGACCGACAGCCGCCCGCTCCCGGCTAGCGATCCCGAACACAAAGGTGCCGCGGCAACAATCCCCGAAGCGAGAGCCCCTCCCGGCTCACTCCTTCCTTTATATAGTGAGCCTAACGTCACATGACATGGAATATCGGCCAATCCGGGCCCAGCACTCCAGCTGTGCTCCCCCCACCCCCGCACACAGGCAAGGGCTCTCGGACCTCGAGAGCCTCGGGAATCTCAGTGTGCTTCAGCACTCCTCCAGCCGCCAAAATGAACGTGAACTCTATTCCAGCCCGAACCAGGACGGGAGTGAAAAGAGGCACACAGAACAGGATGAGAAGACATAAGGAGCACGCGCGGTAACAGATGCAGAAGCGAGAAGGGCTCTGAGGTAAAAAAAGCGGCGCAAAGTGCCCTCGTGAGCACGCAGCAAAGGGATCGAATTGATCCTGAGGCGGGCAGAGAGACCGACGAAGCATCAGTGATAACAATAAGGAGCCACGAAGGAGACTTCGACGAAGTAGACATGTCACCAGGGAGCCGGGACCGAACGAAGGCACGCTAAACAGCAAAGAGCGAGAGAAGAGCGCTCTGAAGAATACCAAAGAATAAAATCAGAAGGGAGCTAAAGGGCTACAAGAGTACCGTGGAGCAGAAGAAGAGACCGAGAAGACATTGTTAAAGAGAGTAGAGGATGTAGGGACGTGACAGGGTAAAGAAAAAAAGACTTGGTGACACAGCGAGGGACTTGGAGTTTCAGGATAGCATCTAGGCAAACTTCGGACGATTGAGTGAGCGAACAACTGAACGGAGACACCCTCGATGGCAGAGAGAAAGATAAAGGAGCACTGCAAAGCAGAGAAAGCAGGGAGGCTCTGACAGAACAAGAGACAAATAAAAGGAGATCAAGTGCTACCAGGTGCTGTGGAGTTCAACGATGCTCTCGGGAGGCACAGTGACTGTGAGGACACGGGTGTTGAGGGGGGGCAGCGTATAAAAGGTTTCATCGGAAGCACAAGGAGGAACTCAGGTAATCATCCGAGTGCAGTACAGATGGTCTCAGAGAGCCGTGACTGAACACAGGAATGCTAGATGGAGTGGAGGAACTAATGAGCGTTCTGAGGTTCAACGATGGCCCCACCTAACGTGCCACAAGATCGAAGTGGAGCACAAGGAAGGTCTCAGGAGGCATCGTGGCTGGGAAAAGCGTTCTGAGGGAGCAGGAGAGACAAAGAGATGATTGGAGACATCACGATGAAATCCAGAAGGTGTCCGAACCGAGTAAACATGTCATCAGAGGGCCAAGGAATGAGTAGAGGCATGGCTAGAGGCAAGAGAGGACACTGACTGGGCTGGGTCACAGATGCGGACCCCGGAAGTCCTTTAAGAGAATAAGAGGGACGTGAGATCTGCTACAAAGCTGAATGTCTGCTCAGGGCGACCTCAAAGACACCATTAGAGGTGTCCCGATCGGGCCAAAGACACCAAAGAAGGCTCAGGGACACAAGGAGAAAGTCTGGAGGTGATTTGAACAGAGTATAGATGTTCTAAGGGGGGAGGGGGGGTGGTGAGGGGGGTCAGGGGGCGCATGCAGGGACCAAATAGAGACATGCTACGTGGCAGAGAGGACAATGAGAGCGCTCCGAGGTGCAGACAAACCCAAGGACGGGTTTCTGAGGGAACGAGAGAGGATCAAAGTCTGCTGCAGAGCTACAGCAGGGTTGTGGTACTTACTCAAAGAAGGTATCGGGAGTCACGGTGACTGGGAGCACAGGGGTCGTAAAATGCTCAGAGGGATGAGAGAAATCAAAAGGGAGGTAGCACTTTGGCGCTACCAAAATTCTGTGCAGCGCAAGGAGGGTCTCGGGGAGGCATCCTAGATGGCACAGAGAAGAAAAAGAATCCCCTTTTTTTGGCACAGAGATCTTGGCAAACACGCGATTGCAACAAAATGAGTCCAAGGGGGACTTACAGGGCAAAAAGTGTGCTGCAGGGAACATCTAAGAGCTCAGGAAGCTTTGTGACGGTAGCAGAAGGGCTGTCAGAAGGACAGCGGAAAGAACGATCAAGGACACGATGATGAAGTCCAGAGGGGATTTGAACAGACTGCAGATGTTCTCAGAGGACCAGCAACAGAAGAGAGGTATCCTCACTAGCACAGAGGACAAGTGTGTTCTGAAGAGGAAAGATGGCATCGGGAAAAGTTGTCTGGGAGCGAGAATGGTGCAAAGTGCACTACAGAGCCAAAGAAGGGGCTGCGGCACAAAAGGACGTCAGGAGGGATGCCGACATCAGGAGAACAGCGACAGATGGGAGGAGGCTCTGGGACAGAATGTAAAACTCAGGAAGGTGTCCCAGCAACGCACAGATGTCCTCGGGGAACGAGCAGCTCAATGGAGACATCCAACATGGCGGTGAAGAAGGCGAGAGAGCTCTGAGGCACAGAGAAAGCCCGAGGAGGCGTTCTGTCGGGGTAAGTGAGGTACAAAGAAGGCCGCAGAGCTACAAGGGTGCCCTGGCGCACGAGGGCGCTCTTGGGAGGCACCGTGACAAAGACGAGAAGGCTCCAGGGAGCGGAGGGAATACGGACAGAGAGACGAACAAAGGACAAAAAAAGAATTTGAGAAAAGTGCAAAGGGAATAAAGGTAGTCAAAAGATTTTAAAAGCAATGGCAAATGAGAAAATAACGAAATCATCGAGAAAGATCGATGGCAAACTAAAATGGAGATGTAGAAATGATATTTTTAAAGTGATGGTACTGAGGAAAACCCAGACAAAATATTTTAAAAATAAATGCAGCGATCGAGATAAAAGCCAGTTCTAAAAGACAGGGGATGAAGAGATGAAAGAACTAAAAAATAGCAACAGCCAACTCTGCAATGCTGAGAGAGAGGGGCAGACACTGAAAAGAGAGATAAGTCACCGGGTAGAGGGAGACCTAGAAATGCAATTTTCACAAGCACTGTGGAGGAAGGCAGTGTGGAAAGAATGAAACAACAGAGCAGCTGGGGAGCCAGAAAGGGAGAGGCATAGAAAGGAGATGTAGGTGGCAAGAGAGTACAGGACAGTGTTAGCAGAATAGCAGAAAGCTTCGGGGAACCGGACAGCCCAAAAGGGAGTCGGGGGGTGGAGGCAGGCAGATATCTAGAGAAGCTCAGCAGGGGAGGGCTGGGACACATAACTCACCACCACTCCTGGCACCAGCAAGAGACTTTTGGGGCCCTGAGGATTGTGTCTCTGCCTCTACCCCTTCCTCCTCCGCAGAGCTGGCTGCCCAACCCTCACCCACCCAGAAGCACGCGGCACGTGCCTCCACGCTCCTCTCCCACGAGGTTTCCCAGACACCCAGCAGCTCACTTGCACGGCCAATGGGGGGCACTGAACTCCCGGTGCCATGGGCTGCAAGCGCACTCTATGGGGAACGGCTGGGATGAATCCTCCCTTGCTGCGTGGACTGGCTGTTCCTTGCTGGAGACAGCTGCGAGTGGAACCCTCGGTGTCACTCCTCAGCCACCTCCCACAGGCAGGCATGCCCCGGCAGCCCCGTCCCCAGCTGTAGCCCCTTGGCACATGGGGACCAGCCCCATCCTCAGCCTCACCAGATGCACCTGGGGCTGCCCCAGTCCATCCCCATCTGCAGCCTCTTTAAAACCTGGGCCGAGTCCCTTCTTCGCCTCACGGGTCCCACCTGAGCTGCCCCATCCCCAGCCCACAGCTGGAGTCCATTGGGAACAGGGGGTCATCACCCCCAAAACTCCCCCCCCCCCGGACACATCAGGACAGAGGGAAAAGAGGGAAGAGGAAAGCAGGAGGAAGGACAGAGGCATGGGACAGGGAGCCAGAAAACAGGATACTGGACACAGAGAGGGACAGGGAGCAGAGGGAGAAGCGGAGCGCAGCGAGGAGGAGGATGAGGAGACGGAGCAATAAATAAGAGCGGGGAGGGCGCAGGGAGGGTAGAGATCAAAGGGATCGAGCAGAACAATGGGGACAGCAAGAATGGGAAACGCAGAGAGGCAACGGAGATGGGCGGGGGGGGGAAGAGATTTCACAATGATAGGGAACTGGATAGAGGCAGATAGAAAACTACAGAATGGGAACAAAGCAGAAGGCATTTTAAAAAGGGACAGGAAGCCAGATAGAGACAGTCATAGAAAAAGAAATTTTAAAGCGGCAAACACAGCAAAGAATTACAAATTAGAACGCGTAAGACAGGCAGAGATATAGAAAGGGAACAGGACAGAGCCAGGAAAGTTTTAAAACTGCTGGAGGAAGCTACGCAGAGGGAGATTCAGAAGTGAGAAGAAAAAGCTAGGGGCTACAGGAAAAGCAGGAAAGAAAACAACGGGAGGGGGAACTACATAAACAGACACAGAAATAAATTTTTAAAAGCAACACGGTACACGGCAGAATAATTAAAAACAAGGGAAAGGGAACTAGGTAAATGGAGCCATCAGATAAGATTTTAAACAGCGACAGGGTAAGGAAATTGGAGAAAGTAAAATTAGGGAGAGCAAACTGGATAACAGATGAGAGGGAAAAATTAAAAAGCAGCGGGGTACATAACAGATGGGAATAACAGTACTACTATCAAAAATGACGTGCTTTAGTTTCCTAATAAAAAAAAAAACAAAATTGCTTTCGGGGTTACCCCTTCCTCTTCCGCAGAGCTGGCTCAGGGAACTAGGGAGTGAACAGAGGCATACTGAGAGAAAAGTAAATGAGTGCTGCATAGCAAAGGTAAAAGGGAGGCTCTGACGGAACAAGAAAGGTAGAAAAAGAGATCGAGTGCTACAAGGTGCTGTGGAGATTGACAACAATCTCAGGAAGGGTGTTGAGGGGCACTGATGGAGAAAAGAAGGCTTTGGAAGAACAAGGAGGAACTCAGATGATCACCTGAGCGCAATATAGATGATCTCTGATGCCTGGGGACTGAACATGGCAATGCTAGATGGAGTAGAGGAAAAAAATCAGTGTTCTGAGGCACATAGACAGTCCCACCTAACGTGCCACAATATCAAAGTGGAGCACATCAAGCTCTTGGGATGCATCGTTGTTGCAGTAACTAACAAATAAACAATAAAATAATATTTATTTTCCAGCAAAATTAATCAACACTCCACAAACAGCAAGTTCGAATGTCCGTGAGAGGAAAAGAAACTATCACGACACAAACTCCTAGGGTTTAACGGCAACCCAAAATATTCAGTCGCTCACCTAATACAAAAAAGGACTTCTACTCCTGTTTCTATAGCACGTGCTTATCTCTAGTTACGAAACCAGCCCTCCTGGAAGAAATCGTCCTTAGCCCCAGGGGTGTAACAGTTTGCTTACAGCTTATGCAAATTACGAGGCGCCAAGTTGAGCACGTCCTTGCTGCTAGAAGGAGAGACCAGGCTGCCCCCGACATCTGGTGACGGAGGGAAAAAGAAATCCCAACTGCGGCATCCTGCAATCAAAGCTATCCCCACCAAACTCCAACTCTGGCGATGCAGGGAAACAGAAAATCCAACTGCGGTTTCCTGCAATCAAACCTATCCCCCACCACACTCCAAGTCCAGTGACGCAGGGAAACAGAAATCCCAACTGCGGCATCCTGCAATCAAAGCTATTTCCACCACAATCCAAGTCCATTGACGCAGGGAAACAGAAATCCCAACTGCGGCATCCTGCAATCAAAGCTATCCCCACCAAACTCCAAGTCTAGCGACGCAGGGAAACAGAAATCCCAACTGCGGCATACTGCAATCAAAGCTATCCCCACCAAACTCCAACTCTGGCGAAGCACGGAAACACAAATCCCAACGGCGGCTTCCTGCAATCAAACCTATCCCCAACCACACTCCAAGTCCAGTGACGCAGGGAAACAGAAATCCCAACTGCGGCATCCTGCAATCAAAGCTATTTCCACCAAACTCCAAGTCTGGCGACGCAGAGAAACAGAAATCCCAACTGAGGCATCCTGCAATCAAATCCATACCCCACCACACTCCAAGTCTGGCGACGCAGGGAAACACAAATCCCAACTGCGGCATCCTGCAATCAAAGCTATCCCCACCAAACTCCAACTCTGGCGACGCAGGGAAACAGAAATCCCAACTGCGGCATCCTGCAATCAAAGCTATCCCCCACCACACTCCAACTCTGGCGACGCAGTGAAACACAAATCCCAACTGCGGCATCCTGCAATCAAAGCTATCCCCACCAAACTCCAACTCTGGCGACGCAGGGAAACAGAAATCCCAACTGCGGCATCCTGCAATCAAATCCATCCCCCACCACACTCCAAGTCTGGCGACGCAGGGAAACACAAATCCCAACTGCGGCATCCTGCAATCAAAGCTATCCCCACCAAACTCCAACTCTGGCGACGCAGGGAAACAGAAATCCCAACTGCGGCATCCTGCAATCAAAGCTATCCCCACCAAAATCCAAGTCTGGCGACGCAGTGAAACACAAATCCCAACTGCGGTGTCCTGCAATCAAAGCTATCCCCACCAAACTCCAACTCTGGCGACGCAGGGAAACAGAAATCCCAACTGCAGCTTCCTGAAATCAAAGCTATCCCCCACCACACTCCAAGTCTGGTTGCCGCGATTGAGAGACGGAGACCCAGCTCGATGCAAGTTAGGATCTACTTTATTGAACACAACAACCGATTTTATATTCCAAACAGACAAAGAGAGACACGTGTTTTAAGCTGATTGGCACAATGGTTAATCACCTAATACATATTACAAAAATTGAGCTCATGATTGGCTAACGTCTAAGGTCAGCTTGACTTTTTCTGCAGTTAATTTTCTGCTAGCTCACAGCATTCTTCTCCTTAACGACTTCTACTCCTGTTTCTATAGCACGTGCTTATCTCTAGTTACGAAACCAGCCCTCCTGGAAGAAATCGTCCTTAGCCCCAGGGGTGTAACAGTTTGCTTACAGCTTATGCAAATTACGAGGCGCCAAGTTGAGCACGTCCTTGCTGCTAGAAGGAGAGACCAGGCTGCCCCCGACATCTCCCCCTTCTTGTTGCACAATAAGGACCCTTTTCACTGAACTGGCTATCAGGTTCTGCACACACTGCAAAAAACAGGGTAAACAAAGTAACAAAAGAATAAAAACGACTAAAGCATACACAATCATTTTTACAAGGCTTCTCAACCATCCTGATAGGCTTACTGTCTATCAAAGAACAATTCAGAAAATTAAAAACATATAAAGCTTTCTGAAGGCGTTCCTCGGGGGTAACGGTCCCTATTCCCCCTTTTTGTTGTTGCAATAAGCGTTTCAGAGACTGATGAGAGCGTTCAATTAAGGATTGGCCCGTGGGGGAATGAGGGATACCCGTAATGTGGTTGATCCCCCAAGAACTCAAAAACTTTTTAATTGCAGTTGAAATATATGCAGGGCCATTGTCAGTTTTAATTTGAGAAGGTATGCCTAAAGTGGCAAAAGCACGCAGCAGATGTCGTTGAACATCGCGCGCCTTTTCGCCAGTATGACAAGAGGCAAATAATGCCCCAGAAAAGGTATCAATAGAGGAGTGAATATATTTTAAGTGACCAAACTCCGAAAAATGAGTGACGTCGGTTTGCCAAAGTTGCAAACTTTGCAATCCTCTAGGATTAACTCCTCCTGCTATTGTAGGAAATGAGTGCCTTTGACAATCGGGACACACAGCAACTATACTGGTTGCCTGCTGAGTAGTAAGGCCAAATTGTCGCTTAAGCCCACCAGCATTTTGGTGAAAGAAAGCGTGGCTGAGTTTTGCTTGTGCTATGCGGTCTGGCAGTACCTGTACCGGTAATGTAAGCAGGTCAGCTTGCCGGTTCCCTTCCGCTATAAAGCCAGGTAAGGAAGTGTGAGATCTGACATGCATAATGAAATAGGAATGAATGCGAGAATCTAAAAGAAAAATAAGTTCCTGTAACAAAGCAAATAATGCAAAATGTGAGACATTTCGTAACACAGACGCCTCAGCTCGTTCAACAATCCCTGCAACATAAGCTGAAATCAGTGATGATATTAAGCGGTGTAGACCATTTTCTAAAGGCTCGGACGACGGCAGTCAGTTCCACGATTTGGGGGGAACCCGGCACTGTCTTTCTATCCGATTCCCATTGTTTGCGCTGGTCGTCCCACCAGAGGATAACAGATTTGTGGGACTTCCCAGATCCATCTGTAAAAACAGTAAGAGCTTGCAACGGCTGGTCACTCCTCTTTGGTCTAGGTACAAGCTGGAAATTAGCATTAAACAATTGATGAGAAGGTGGGTGAGAAGTGAGCTGGCCTGTATAACCAGCTATCGCTATACTGAAGGCTTCCGATTGTTGGTGAAGCCACTGCAAATAATCACTGACCATAGGCAAATAAATACAAGTGAAGTCCATTCCAGACAACATTAACAAGCGCCGCCTGGCACGGACAATCAAGGATGCAAACATTTCATGCTGTGTTGAGATGGTTTTCGTGGGTTGATTCGGTAAAAATACCCATTCAATGATAAGCAACGGGTCAGACTCCTGCAAGTCCCATTGAAATATCAAGGCATGAGGCTGTCGAGCAGGATTCAAAATGATTCAAAGGAAAGGTAACTCAGGGGCATATCGATGTGCCTGTCTTAAGGTAATAGCTGTAGCAACTTTTTGTAAGGAATCAACAGCTGCAGGGTTGAGAGCGCGAGGGGAACATAAGTCTGTGCTCCCCTTAAGCAGGTCGAATAAAGGACTTAAATCTGCATTGGAAATTCCTAGCAAAGGTCGGACCCAATTAATTGTTCCCAACAACTTCTGCACATCATGCAAAGTCCTCACATCTGCTTGAATTAGTAAAGGCTGTGGGACTATAGTTTGAGCCCGTATGCGCCAGCCTAGATATTTCCATGGTGGTATTTTCTGAACCTTTTCCGGCGCAACACAAAGACCTGCTGAATTAACAGCAGTTATGACAAGGGCTACAGCTTCCTCCATGACTTCGTGATGTTGTGCTGCCACTAGAATATCATCCATATAATGGTACAATAAAACGCAGGGCATCTTTGTTCTAACAGGGCTAAGGACCTTGGCTACATACCATTGGCATATTGTGGGACTGTTTTTCATTCCTTGTGGTAGCACAACCCACTGATATCTCTGCAATGGAGCTTGCATGTTGACGCTTGGAACTGAAAAAGCAAATTTAGGAGAATCTTCTGGATGCAAAGGGATATTAAAAAAGCAGTCCTTGAGGTCAATGACTGTCAGAGACCAGTCCCGGGGGATCATTGTGGGAGAAGGGAGCCCTGGTTGCAGGGCTCCCATGTCTTCCATAGCGTCATTAATTTTTCTGAGGTCATGGAGCAAGCGCCACTTGCCAGTTTGTTTTTTAATCACAAAAACAGGTGAATTCCAGGGGCTTACAGAGGGCACAACATGTCTTTTGGATAACTGTTCATCAACTAATTCTTCCAGGGCGCGAAGCTTTTCTAGCGGCAGGGGCCATTGATCCACCCAGACAGGGGTATTAGTTTTCCAGGTTAATCTCAGGGTGTCGCGCACCTCAATGGCCCCTCCTAAAAATGCGTTTGAATAGCCATTCCCCATTGTGACAGTGCATCACGTCCCCATAAGATCATAGGCACAGGTAGCACAAAGGGCTTAACAGAGGCTACATGCCCCTCCTAAAAATGCGTTTGGAGTCCCCTCCCCCATTGCGACTCCCATAGCGAATACTGTGTGGGGGTTAACAGCAACTGTGCGAGAGATTTGAGATCATGCGGAGTCATGACATAAGTATCTAAGACAGAAGATAACAAACTCGTGAAATATGGGGAAGAGAGGCCATGCTCGGTAACAGTACGGCGCAACTCCTTCACCACAGGGAAGGATAATGCCTCCCATTGAGCCCCCCTCCCCTGATAGATAACAGGAGCGACTATTTTTTTCGCAAGTTGCAAGTCCCCCTCTTTCAGAGCTTGTCGTTTAATATTTGCCCATACGTCCTGGGGATCGGGAGGGTAGAGATCTGGCTCCTCCTCTGGGTCCACTGGTCCTGGATCAAAAGGATCATCCTCTGGGGGGTACTTGGCGGCACCCACCTCAAGAGGCTCCGAGGTCTTCTTATCGACCGGGGGACCTTTCCTGTCTTTAGTGTCTTTATTCTTAACGGTCTCCTGAGCCTTCAGAGTTTCAAAGATAGTCCTCCACCACGGGAGCATGCGCTGTGCTTCAGCATTCCCTGTTGTAGCCGCGTCCCACAGCTTAACCCCCACGTCATCCCAAAGCTCAGTCGTTAATATACTGGAAGCAGTTACAGTGGGGATTTTCACTTGTACCCACTTGAGCATAACCTTAAGATCTTGCCCAGAGAGATTCTTTTCATATTTTTCAAGAAGGGCTTTCATAAGTTCGTACACGTCCCTCTCTGGGGAAGACACCTGACTTCCCATGTCTCCCACAGCTCACCTCACAACTCCGGAGGGATTCTTAATGCCGGCTCCTGCTTCCTTTCAGCAGCTCATTCAAAGTTCTGTGGGACTCGCAGCATGCCACGCAGATAGGTGGTTCTTAATCCCGAATCACGTCGGGGTCACCAATTTGCCGCGATTGAGAGACGGAGACCCAGCTCGATGCAAGTTAGGATCTACTTTATTGAACACAACAACCGATTTTATATTCCAAACAGACAAAGAGAGACACGTGTTTTAAGCTGATTGGCACAATGGTTAATCACCTAATACATATTACAAAAATTGAGCTCATGATTGGCTAACGTCTAAGGTCAGCTTGACTTTTTCTGCAGTTAATTTTCTGCTAGCTCACAGCATTCTTCTCCTTAACGACTTCTACTCCTGTTTCTATAGCACGTGCTTATCTCTAGTTACGAAACCAGCCCTCCTGGAAGAAATCGTCCTTAGCCCCAGGGGTGTAACAGTTTGCTTACAGCTTATGCAAATTACGAGGCGCCAAGTTGAGCACGTCCTTGCTGCTAGAAGGAGAGACCAGGCTGCCCCCGACATCTGGTGACGGAGGGAAAAAGAAATCCCAACTGCGGCATCCTGCAATCAAAGCTATCCCCACCAAACTCCAACTCTGGCGATGCAGGGAAACAGAAAATCCAACTGCGGCATCCTGCAATCAAACCTATCCCCCACCACACTCCAAGTCCAGTGACGCAGGGAAACAGAAATCCCAACTGCGGCATCCTGCAATCAAAGCTATCCCCACCAAACTCCAAGTCTAGCGACGCAGGGAAACAGAAATCCCAACTGCGGCATCCTGCAATCAAAGCTATCCCCACCAAACTCCTAGTCTGGCGATGCAGGGAAGCAGAAAATCCAACTGCGGTTTCCTGCAATCAAACCTATCCCCCACCACACTCCAAGTCCAGTGACGCAGGGAAACAGAAATCCCAACTGCGGCTTCCTGCAATCAAAGCTATCCCCCACCAAACTCTGAACCTGGCGACGCAGGGAAACAGAAATCCCAACTGCGGCATCCTGCAATCAAAGCTATCCCCACCAAACTCCAAGTTTGGCGACGCAGGGAAACAGAAATCCAAACGGTAGCATCCTGAAATCAAAGCTATCCCCCACCACACTCCAACTCTGGCGACGCAGGGAAACAGAAATCCCAACTGCGGCATCCTCCAATCACATCTATCCCCCACCAAACTCCAACTCTGGCGACGCAGGGAAACAGAAATCCCAACTGCGGCATCCTCCAATCACATCTATCCCCCACCAAACTCCAAGTCTGGCGACGCAGGGAAACAGAAATCCCAACTGCGGCATCCTCCAATCACATCTATCCCCCACCACACTCCAAGTCCAGTGATGCAGGGAAACAGAAATCCCAACTGCGGCATCCTCCAATCACATCTATCCCCCACCAAACTCCAACTCTGGCGACGCAGAGAAACAGAAATCCCAACTGCGGCATCCTGCAATCAAATCCATCCCCCACCACACTCCAAGTCTGGCGACGCAGGGAAACACAAATCCCAACTGCGGCATCCTGCAATCAAAGCTATCCCCACCAAACTCCAACTCTGGCGATGCAGGGAAACAGAAAATCCAACTGCGGCATCCTGCAATCAAACCTATCCCCCACCACACTCCAAGTCCAGTGACGCAGGGAAACAGAAATCCCAACTGCGGCATCCTGCAATCAAAGCTATCCCCATCAAACTCCAAGTCTAGCGACGCAGGGAAACAGAAATCCCAACTGCGGCATACTGCAATCAAAGCTATCCCCCACCACACTCCAACCCGGGCGAAGCAAGGAAACAGAAATCCCAACTCCGGCATTCCGCAATCAAAGCTATCCCCCACCAAGGTCTGAACCTGGTGACGCAAGTCAGCAAACAACCCAACAGCAGCATCCGGCCGTCACCAGTGTGAGCGGCCACAATCCAAGTCTGGCGACGCAGGGAAACACAAATCCCAACTGCGGCATCCTGTAATCGAAGCAATCCCCCACCAATCTCCAACTCGGGCGACGCAGGGAAACAGAAATCCCAACTGCAGCATCCTCCAATCACATCTATCCCCCACCACACTCCAAGTCCAGTGACGCAGGGAAACAGAAATCCCAACTGCGGCATCCTCCAATCACATCTATCCCCAACCAAACTCCAACTCGGGCGACGCAGGGAAACAGAAATCCCAACAGCGGCTTCCTGCAATCAAAGCTATCCCCCACCACACTCCAAGTCCTGTGACGCAGGGAAACAGAAATCCCAACAGCGGCTTCCTGCAATCAAAGCCATCCCCCACCACACTCCAACTCTGGCGACGCAGTGAAACACAAATCCCAACTGCGGCGTCCTGCAATCAAAGATATCCCCACCAAACTCCAACTCTGGCGACGCAGGGAAACAGAAATCCCAACTGCGGCATCCTGCAATCAAATCCATCCCCCACCACACTCCAAGTCTGGCGACGCAGGGAAACACAAATCCCAACTGCGGCATCCTGCAATCAAAGCTATCCCCACCAAACTCCAACTCTGGCGACGCAGGGAAACAGAAATCCCAACTGCGGCATCCTGCAATCAAATCCATCCCCCACCACACTCCCAACCTTGCGACTCAAGTCAGCAGAAATCCCCACAGCAGGATCCGGCCGTCCACAGAGACAGCGGCAAAATTCCAACCCTGTCGACGCAGGGAAACAGAAATCCCAACCTCACTCAGGCACATCTGGATGTGGCCAGGATGCGGGAACGTTTGAGGAGTTCCTGGTTTTCTTTAAGTTTCAGATTTATAGTCCCTTCTTGTTGTTTACTTGTAGTTTTGGGGGTTAGTTCCCACGGTCACACTTCATGCCGATAAGATGCTGGTTGCTGGTCGGGGGGGTTCACTCAGAAGTCAGCTTTGGTTAGAGGCCTACGGTTTAGGCCTTTTCATTTCAATCATATAGCCACCAGATGCATCTTCCCTCTCATACCACACACCAACCTACCTTATTACAGTGCTCTGATCACATCCTCCATCACCCTTTGGAACAGACCTCATCCCTCTTCATCCACAAATGTGATATCAAACAAGTCACTTTGATGCCAAGCCATAGCTTAACAACTCCAAAGATCTTGCTTCCATTTAGGTATACCGTATAGGATTCTCACTACGGCATGACATTAAAAAATACGGTCATCGCCTGTCCCTCTGCATGCCCTATAAAACCTCTCCTTGCCTGCTGCGTATAGAGCTAGTTGCTCTGAAACGGACTGTACACCCTTCACCTACAAAGTCAGGGCTTATCAACATGTCAGCCTTCAAATATTATTCTTTTGCTGACTATCACTGCTATGCCCCCAGGCAGAGCAGCTCCAACGCAGACACACATGCCCAGACTGACACTGCACACAAACAAGACAAACGGTATGAGCGAGACATAAAAGAAGCTCTCCGAGAAGAATGACTCCTGGACCAGAGGTGCTGTCAGATGAGAAGACCTAGGGGGACATGACACAGAACATACACAGTCTGAGAAGAATCAAACACCATGGCCTGTGACAACCATATGGGTTCCACAGGGATGAGGCACACGCAAGAAGCCTTGCTTCAAGACGTAAGAACATCAGGATGCCAGGAAGAAGTCCTAGAAAATGTGTTTGTGAAAATGGACTGTTCATGATCAGGGATGCTAACGCAACCTGGAACGGTGCTCCAGAAGAAGCCTGACCAGAAAGTTCCAAGACCGAGCCACATTTTAGGCTTGCAATGCAAAAACAAGAAGCACCTGCTCAGCACTGTGCCAATGAGAACAGCCATTTCAGATCCTAGGGAGGAGGTCCAAGGCACATACCGCACTCCTCGAGTGGAAAGAGCGATGAGGACATCAAGACCCAAGGAAGGTCTAACACAGAGAAGACAGATGACAAACCACACAGGCTGGAACTGCCTTGCCTGGCACATGCTAGCATTATGCTGAAAAGTAACCCCTCCCACTTCCCCTTTACCTGCCCAAACAGAACCACTCATGGATAGTCCTCTCACCTACACTAACTTTCAAATTCGTCTCTGCAATTCCTAACACTGGGCTGCCCCCCCAGAGCCCTCCCCCAAACACCTGTCCCTCAACTTAGCTTGCAGAGGTCCAGGGGTCTGAATCCATCCTCAACAAGAAGCACACCAGGGAATCAGGATATTTCGGTGGTTGTTACGTTTCTCTTCATCATCTGCACAAAAACAGGGCGAGCAATAAGCAGCATGTCGGTCGACAAAGACTTCTTCCACAACACCCTCCTCCTCATAAACAACAAGGCATTCCTCTCACCCCATCTCAAAACTCCTCCCATTCTCCTGACTTTCCAAGGAAGGAACCCCACTTAGTTCTGACAACTCCTGCCTCATATTTGCACCCCTGAACCCTCAGCGAGCACTACTTCACAGGAGCTGCTTTTCCAAACCATGCCCTGCATTCTGCAGGCTCCTCCTATCGCCTGTCTTCCTACAGACTCCAGGCTCTGCTGTGATTTCACAAAATAGGTGAGTGCCTAACACCTGTAATATACGAGGAGCCTATCACAAACTGCAAAGGTTCTAAGGGCACCATGATACTCTGAGGTTGATTAGGAAAGGCAATAAACCATCCCACACCCTGAAAGACACGGCTTTACATTTGTGCTACTCCTTAAAAAAAAAAAAAAAAAAAAGCTAAAAGAAAGTCCCTATACAGATGCACACAAGATTCTCACCTTAACCATTACTACATAATCACACCATCAGTCCTATTAAGATAGACGTAGACAATAGCAACAGCTTCCACAGAATACGACAGGAATACAGAAAAAAAAAAAAAAAAAAAAAAAAAAAACACAAACAAAAAAACCCACACATTTTCAGTAAATGCATGAAATCCGTGAATAAGCAACCCACCTAGATCTATATATAAACAAGAAAAGCTTTTCACTGGACTATCTTGTCCTCCCAAACACTCCATAAAAAATTGCTAGTATGAAAAAACAAAAGACTACATACAAGTATAATATTTAACTATATTATACACGCTACCAGAACCTTTACCAATCCTGAAGCTCTTACCTCAAGCAACTTCACTCCTCTAAAGAACAAAACTCCTCTGTCCAACAACCTTAAACAGCTTAAAAGCTGCCACCAGCTGAAAGAATGGGAAACAACCCACTCCGCAGAAACCAAGGTGCACAATGAGCTCCTCCACCAGAGGCTGGGGCTCATATAGTCCTGGCCCCGCCCACCATCACACCCACAATCCCCCGGGAAAGGGGCAGGGCCAATCACCAGAAGGCATAAAGTCAGCCAGAGGAGCAACAGGGTGTTTCCTCATCTGCCTTAAATTTACAGCATAGAAAGCATTCAGAGAAAACAACTCTTACTGGAATTGAGGATACTTGCTCTTTTACTACATCTATTGCATTAACAATGTGGCCAGGTATGAAGTTACCTAATTTTTCCCAGGCTTTGGATAGAAAAAGATAGATATATTATTAAGATCTTTAAAAAGTAGTTTCATAAAGACAATAATGATACTATTATTAATAATGATGTAATTAAGTTTCCTAAAAACAAAAGAACAAAAATAAATTGCAAAGCACAACAAAAAAAAAAAAAAACGCACGGGAGATGCGTCAATAATTGACGAGGGCTGCCGTCTTCGCCAAAAAACTCAAGATCTGAGCCGACGATGTATGTCTTTGAGGTACCAGACACTAAACGGAAACAGTCGACAAGGCGGAAAAGAAAAAGACTGCTCTGGAGCAGAAAGATGGCTTCGGAAAAAGTTCTGACAAAACAAGAGGCATCGTCACAGGCATTAGAGAGGCCCCAAAGAAGTCTCAGCAACGCAGAGAGCTCAAAAGGGAGTGGAGCAAAGTACCCACGTCCTCGGGCAACTGGGGAGTTGTCGTCGTTTGAGCCCGGTCAGCAGCTAAACGCCACACAGTCGCTCACCCACCCTCCCCCCACTTGGGAATGGGGGGGGAATCGGAGGGGCAAAGGGAGACTCGCGGGTTGAGATAAAAACAGTTACTAACAGTAACAGAATAATACGCTGACATCAGTATCAATGGGTCACGTACCAGTACAGCTGCTCACCACCCGCCGACCGACAGCCGCCCGCTCCCGGCTAGCGATCCCGAACACAAAGGTGCCGCGGCAACAATCCCCGAAGCGAGAGCCCCTCCCGGCTCACTCCTTCCTTTATATAGTGAGCCTAACGTCACATGACATGGAATATCGGCCAATCCGGGCCCAGCACTCCAGCTGTGCTCCCCCCACCCCCGCACACAGGCAAGGGCTCTCGGACCTCGAGAGCCTCGGGAATCTCAGTGTGCTTCAGCACTCCTCCAGCCGCCAAAATGAACGTGAACTCTATTCCAGCCCGAACCAGGACGGGAGTGAAAAGAGGCACACAGAACGGATGAGAAGACATAAGGAGCACGCGCGGTAACAGATGCAGAAGCGAGAAGGGCTCTGAGGTAAAAAAAGCGGCGCAAAGTGCCCTCGTGAGCACGCAGCAAAGGGATCGAATTGATCCTGAGGCGGGCAGAGAGACCGACGAAGCATCAGTGATAACAATAAGGAGCCACGAAGGAGACTTCGACGAAGTAGACATGTCACCAGGGAGCCGGGACCGAACGAAGGCACGCTAAACAGCAAAGAGCGAGAGAAGAGCGCTCTGAAGAATACCAAAGAATAAAATCAGAAGGGAGCTAAAGGGCTACAAGAGTACCGTGGAGCAGAAGAAGAGACCGAGAAGACATTGTTAAAGAGAGTAGAGGATGTAGGGACGTGACAGGGTAAAGAAAAAAAGACTTGGTGACACAGCGAGGGACTTGGAGTTTCAGGATAGCATCTAGGCAAACTTCGGACGATTGAGTGAGCGAACAACTGAACGGAGACACCCTCGATGGCAGAGAGAAAGATAAAGGAGCACTGCAAAGCAGAGAAAGCAGGGAGGCTCTGACAGAACAAGAGACAAATAAAAGGAGATCAAGTGCTACCAGGTGCTGTGGAGTTCAACGATGCTCTCGGGAGGCACAGTGACTGTGAGGACACGGGTGTTGAGGGGGGGCAGCGTATAAAAGGTTTCATCGGAAGCACAAGGAGGAACTCAGGTAATCATCCGAGTGCAGTACAGATGGTCTCAGAGAGCCGTGACTGAACACAGGAATGCTAGATGGAGTGGAGGAACTAATGAGCGTTCTGAGGTTCAACGATGGCCCCACCTAACGTGCCACAAGATCGAAGTGGAGCACAAGGAAGGTCTCAGGAGGCATCGTGGCTGGGAAAAGCGTTCTGAGGGAGCAGGAGAGACAAAGAGATGATTGGAGACATCACGATGAAATCCAGAAGGTGTCCGAACCGAGTAAACATGTCATCAGAGGGCCAAGGAATGAGTAGAGGCATGGCTAGAGGCAAGAGAGGACACTGACTGGGCTGGGTCACAGATGCGGACCCCGGAAGTCCTTTAAGAGAATAAGAGGGACGTGAGATCTGCTACAAAGCTGAATGTCTGCTCAGGGCGACCTCAAAGACACCATTAGAGGTGTCCCGATCGGGCCAAAGACACCAAAGAAGGCTCAGGGACACAAGGAGAAAGTCTGGAGGTGATTTGAACAGAGTATAGATGTTCTAAGGGGGGAGGGGGGGTGGTGAGGGGGGTCAGGGGGCGCATGCAGGGACCAAATAGAGACATGCTACGTGGCAGAGAGGACAATGAGAGCGCTCCGAGGTGCAGACAAACCCAAGGACGGGTTTCTGAGGGAACGAGAGAGGATCAAAGTCTGCTGCAGAGCTACAGCAGGGTTGTGGTACTTACTCAAAGAAGGTATCGGGAGTCACGGTGACTGGGAGCACAGGGGTCGTAAAATGCTCAGAGGGATGAGAGAAATCAAAAGGGAGGTAGCACTTTGGCGCTACCAAAATTCTGTGCAGCGCAAGGAGGGTCTCGGGGAGGCATCCTAGATGGCACAGAGAAGAAAAAGAATCCCCTTTTTTTGGCACAGAGATCTTGGCAAACACGCGATTGCAACAAAATGAGTCCAAGGGGGACTTACAGGGCAAAAAGTGTGCTGCAGGGAACATCTAAGAGCTCAGGAAGCTTTGTGACGGTAGCAGAAGGGCTGTCAGAAGGACAGCGGAAAGAACGATCAAGGACACGATGATGAAGTCCAGAGGGGATTTGAACAGACTGCAGATGTTCTCAGAGGACCAGCAACAGAAGAGAGGTATCCTCACTAGCACAGAGGACAAGTGTGTTCTGAAGAGGAAAGATGGCATCGGGAAAAGTTGTCTGGGAGCGAGAATGGTGCAAAGTGCACTACAGAGCCAAAGAAGGGGCTGCGGCACAAAAGGACGTCAGGAGGGATGCCGACATCAGGAGAACAGCGACAGATGGGAGGAGGCTCTGGGACAGAATGTAAAACTCAGGAAGGTGTCCCAGCAACGCACAGATGTCCTCGGGGAACGAGCAGCTCAATGGAGACATCCAACATGGCGGTGAAGAAGGCGAGAGAGCTCTGAGGCACAGAGAAAGCCCGAGGAGGCGTTCTGTCGGGGTAAGTGAGGTACAAAGAAGGCCGCAGAGCTACAAGGGTGCCCTGGCGCACGAGGGCGCTCTTGGGAGGCACCGTGACAAAGACGAGAAGGCTCCAGGGAGCGGAGGGAATACGGACAGAGAGACGAACAAAGGACAAAAAAAGAATTTGAGAAAAGTGCAAAGGGAATAAAGGTAGTCAAAAGATTTTAAAAGCAATGGCAAATGAGAAAATAACGAAATCATCGAGAAAGATCGATGGCAAACTAAAATGGAGATGTAGAAATGATATTTTTAAAGTGATGGTACTGAGGAAAACCCAGACAAAATATTTTAAAAATAAATGCAGCGATCGAGATAAAAGCCAGTTCTAAAAGACAGGGGATGAAGAGATGAAAGAACTAAAAAATAGCAACAGCCAACTCTGCAATGCTGAGAGAGAGGGGCAGACACTGAAAAGAGAGATAAGTCACCGGGTAGAGGGAGACCTAGAAATGCAATTTTCACAAGCACTGTGGAGGAAGGCAGTGTGGAAAGAATGAAACAACAGAGCAGCTGGGGAGCCAGAAAGGGAGAGGCATAGAAAGGAGATGTAGGTGGCAAGAGAGTACAGGACAGTGTTAGCAGAATAGCAGAAAGCTTCGGGGAACCGGACAGCCCAAAAGGGAGTCGGGGGGTGGAGGCAGGCAGATATCTAGAGAAGCTCAGCAGGGGAGGGCTGGGACACATAACTCACCACCACTCCTGGCACCAGCAAGAGACTTTTGGGGCCCTGAGGATTGTGTCTCTGCCTCTACCCCTTCCTCCTCCGCAGAGCTGGCTGCCCAACCCTCACCCACCCAGAAGCACGCGGCACGTGCCTCCACGCTCCTCTCCCACGAGGTTTCCCAGACACCCAGCAGCTCACTTGCACGGCCAATGGGGGGCACTGAACTCCCGGTGCCATGGGCTGCAAGCGCACTCTATGGGGAACGGCTGGGATGAATCCTCCCTTGCTGCGTGGACTGGCTGTTCCTTGCTGGAGACAGCTGCGAGTGGAACCCTCGGTGTCACTCCTCAGCCACCTCCCACAGGCAGGCATGCCCCGGCAGCCCCGTCCCCAGCTGTAGCCCCTTGGCACATGGGGACCAGCCCCATCCTCAGCCTCACCAGATGCACCTGGGGCTGCCCCAGTCCATCCCCATCTGCAGCCTCTTTAAAACCTGGGCCGAGTCCCTTCTTCGCCTCACGGGTCCCACCTGAGCTGCCCCATCCCCAGCCCACAGCTGGAGTCCATTGGGAACAGGGGGTCATCACCCCCAAAACTCCCCCCCCCCCGGACACATCAGGACAGAGGGAAAAGAGGGAAGAGGAAAGCAGGAGGAAGGACAGAGGCATGGGACAGGGAGCCAGAAAACAGGATACTGGACACAGAGAGGGACAGGGAGCAGAGGGAGAAGCGGAGCGCAGCGAGGAGGAGGATGAGGAGACGGAGCAATAAATAAGAGCGGGGAGGGCGCAAGGAGGGTAGAGATCAAAGGGATCGAGCAGAACAATGGGGACAGCAAGAATGGGAAACGCAGAGAGGCAACGGAGATGGGCGGGGGGGGGAAGAGATTTCACAATGATAGGGAACTGGATAGAGGCAGATAGAAAACTACAGAATGGGAACAAAGCAGAAGGCATTTTAAAAAGGGACAGGAAGCCAGATAGAGACAGTCATAGAAAAAGAAATTTTAAAGCGGCAAACACAGCAAAGAATTACAAATTAGAACGCGTAAGACAGGCAGAGATATAGAAAGGGAACAGGACAGAGCCAGGAAAGTTTTAAAACTGCTGGAGGAAGCTACGCAGAGGGAGATTCAGAAGTGAGAAGAAAAAGCTAGGGGCTACAGGAAAAGCAGGAAAGAAAACAACGGGAGGGGGAACTACATAAACAGACACAGAAATAAATTTTTAAAAGCAACACGGTACACGGCAGAATAATTAAAAACAAGGGAAAGGGAACTAGGTAAATGGAGCCATCAGATAAGATTTTAAACAGCGACAGGGTAAGGAAATTGGAGAAAGTAAAATTAGGGAGAGCAAACTGGATAACAGATGAGAGGGAAAAATTAAAAAGCAGCGGGGTACATAACAGATGGGAATAACAGTACTACTATCAAAAATGACGTGCTTTAGTTTCCTAATAAAAAAAAAAAAACAAAATTGCTTTCGGGGTTACCCCTTCCTCTTCCGCAGAGCTGGCTCAGGGAACTAGGGAGTGAACAGAGGCATACTGAGAGAAAAGTAAATGAGTGCTGCATAGCAAAGGTAAAAGGGAGGCTCTGACGGAACAAGAAAGGTAGAAAAAGAGATCGAGTGCTACAAGGTGCTGTGGAGATTGACAACAATCTCAGGAAGGGTGTTGAGGGGCACTGATGGAGAAAAGAAGGCTTTGGAAGAACAAGGAGGAACTCAGATGATCACCTGAGCGCAATATAGATGATCTCTGATGCCTGGGGACTGAACATGGCAATGCTAGATGGAGTAGAGGAAAAAAATCAGTGTTCTGAGGCACATAGACAGTCCCACCTAACGTGCCACAATATCAAAGTGGAGCACATCAAGCTCTTGGGATGCATCGTTGTTGCAGTAACTAACAAATAAACAATAAAATAATATTTATTTTCCAGCAAAATTAATCAACACTCCACAAACAGCAAGTTCGAATGTCCGTGAGAGGAAAAGAAACTATCACGACACAAACTCCTAGGGTTTAACGGCAACCCAAAATATTCAGTCGCTCACCTAATACAAAAAAGGACTTCCACTCCTGTTTCTATAGCACGTGCTTATCTCTAGTTACGAAACCAGCCCTCCTGGAAGAAATCGTCCTTAGCCCCAGGGGTGTAACAGTTTGCTTACAGCTTATGCAAATTACGAGGCGCCAAGTTGAGCACGTCCTTGCTGCTAGAAGGAGAGACCAGGCTGCCCCCGACATCTGGTGACGGAGGGAAAAAGAAATCCCAACTGCGGCATCCTGCAATCAAAGCTATCCCCACCAAACTCCAACTCTGGCGATGCAGGGAAACAGAAAATCCAACTGCGGTTTCCTGCAATCAAACCTATCCCCCACCACACTCCAAGTCCAGTGACGCAGGGAAACAGAAATCCCAACTGCGGCATCCTGCAATCAAAGCTATTTCCACCACAATCCAAGTCCATTGACGCAGGGAAACAGAAATCCCAACTGCGGCATCCTGCAATCAAAGCTATCCCCACCAAACTCCAAGTCTAGCGACGCAGGGAAACAGAAATCCCAACTGCGGCATACTGCAATCAAAGCTATCCCCACCAAACTCCAACTCTGGCGAAGCACGGAAACACAAATCCCAACGGCGGCTTCCTGCAATCAAACCTATCCCCAACCACACTCCAAGTCCAGTGACGCAGGGAAACAGAAATCCCAACTGCGGCATCCTGCAATCAAAGCTATTTCCACCAAACTCCAAGTCTGGCGACGCAGGGAAACAGAAATCCCAACTGCGGCATCCTGCAATCAAAGCTATCCCCCACCACACTCCAACTCTGGCGACGCAGTGAAACACAAATCCCAACTGCGGCATCCTGCAATCAAAGCTATCCCCACCAAACTCCAACTCTGGCGACGCAGGGAAACAGAAATCCCAACTGCGGCATCCTGCAATCAAATCCATCCCCCACCACACTCCAAGTCTGGCGACGCAGGGAAACACAAATCCCAACTGCGGCATCCTGCAATCAAAGCTATCCCCACCAAACTCCAACTCTGGCGACGCAGGGAAACAGAAATCCCAACTGCGGCATCCTGCAATCAAAGCTATCCCCACCAAAATCCAAGTCTGGTGACGCAGGGAAACACAAATCCCAACTGCGGCGTCCTGCAATCAAAGCTATCCCCACCAAACTCCAACTCTGGCGACGCAGGGAAACAGAAATCCCAACTGCAGCTTCCTGCAATCAAAGCTATCCCCCACCACACTCCAAGTCTGGTTGCCGCGATTGAGAGACGGAGACCCAGCTCGATGCAAGTTAGGATCTACTTTATTGAACACAACAACCGATTTTATATTCCAAACAGACAAAGAGAGACACGTGTTTTAAGCTGATTGGCACAATGGTTAATCACCTAATACATATTACAAAAATTGAGCTCATGATTGGCTAACGTCTAAGGTCAGCTTGACTTTTTCTGCAGTTAATTTTCTGCTAGCTCACAGCATTCTTCTCCTTAACGACTTCTACTCCTGTTTCTATAGCACGTGCTTATCTCTAGTTACGAAACCAGCCCTCCTGGAAGAAATCGTCCTTAGCCCCAGGGGTGTAACAGTTTGCTTACAGCTTATGCAAATTACGAGGCGCCAAGTTGAGCACGTCCTTGCTGCTAGAAGGAGAGACCAGGCTGCCCCCGACATCTCCCCCTTCTTGTTGCACAATAAGGACCCTTTTCACTGAACTGGCTATCAGGTTCTGCACACACTGCAAAAAACAGGGTAAACAAAGTAACAAAAGAATAAAAACGACTAAAGCATACACAATCATTTTTACAAGGCTTCTCAACCATCCTGATAGGCTTACTGTCTATCAAAGAACAATTCAGAAAATTAAAAACATATAAAGCTTTCTGAAGGCGTTCCTCGGGGGTAACGGTCCCTATTCCCCCTTTTTGTTGTTGCAATAAGCGTTTCAGAGACTGATGAGAGCGTTCAATTAAGGATTGGCCCGTGGGGGAATGAGGGATACCCGTAATGTGGTTGATCCCCCAAGAACTCAAAAACTTTTTAATTGCAGTTGAAATATATGCAGGGCCATTGTCAGTTTTAATTTGAGAAGGTATGCCTAAAGTGGCAAAAGCACGCAGCAGATGTCGTTGAACATCGCGCGCCTTTTCGCCAGTATGACAAGAGGCAAATAATGCCCCAGAAAAGGTATCAATAGAGGAGTGAATATATTTTAAGTGACCAAACTCCGAAAAATGAGTGACGTCGGTTTGCCAAAGTTGCAAACTTTGCAATCCTCTAGGATTAACTCCTCCTGCTATTGTAGGAAATGAGTGCCTTTGACAATCGGGACACACAGCAACTATACTGGTTGCCTGCTGAGTAGTAAGGCCAAATTGTCGCTTAAGCCCACCAGCATTTTGGTGAAAGAAAGCGTGGCTGAGTTTTGCTTGTGCTATGCGGTCTGGCAGTACCTGTACCGGTAATGTAAGCAGGTCAGCTTGCCGGTTCCCTTCCGCTATAAAGCCAGGTAAGGAAGTGTGAGATCTGACATGCATAATGAAATAGGAATGAATGCGAGAATCTAAAAGAAAAATAAGTTCCTGTAACAAAGCAAATAATGCAAAATGTGAGACATTTCGTAACACAGACGCCTCAGCTCGTTCAACAATCCCTGCAACATAAGCTGAAATCAGTGATGATATTAAGCGGTGTAGACCATTTTCTAAAGGCTCGGACGACGGCAGTCAGTTCCACGATTTGGGGGGAACCCGGCACTGTCTTTCTATCCGATTCCCATTGTTTGCGCTGGTCGTCCCACCAGAGGATAACAGATTTGTGGGACTTCCCAGATCCATCTGTAAAAACAGTAAGAGCTTGCAACGGCTGGTCACTCCTCTTTGGTCTAGGTACAAGCTGGAAATTAGCATTAAACAATTGATGAGAAGGTGGGTGAGAAGTGAGCTGGCCTGTATAACCAGCTATCGCTATACTGAAGGCTTCCGATTGTTGGTGAAGCCACTGCAAATAATCACTGACCATAGGCAAATAAATACAAGTGAAGTCCATTCCAGACAACATTAACAAGCGCCGCCTGGCACGGACAATCAAGGATGCAAACATTTCATGCTGTGTTGAGATGGTTTTCGTGGGTTGATTCGGTAAAAATACCCATTCAATGATAAGCAACGGGTCAGACTCCTGCAAGTCCCATTGAAATATCAAGGCATGAGGCTGTCGAGCAGGATTCAAAATGATTCAAAGGAAAGGTAACTCAGGGGCATATCGATGTGCCTGTCTTAAGGTAATAGCTGTAGCAACTTTTTGTAAGGAATCAACAGCTGCAGGGTTGAGAGCGCGAGGGGAACATAAGTCTGTGCTCCCCTTAAGCAGGTCGAATAAAGGACTTAAATCTGCATTGGAAATTCCTAGCAAAGGTCGGACCCAATTAATTGTTCCCAACAACTTCTGCACATCATGCAAAGTCCTCACATCTGCTTGAATTAGTAAAGGCTGTGGGACTATAGTTTGAGCCCGTATGCGCCAGCCTAGATATTTCCATGGTGGTATTTTCTGAACCTTTTCCGGCGCAACACAAAGACCTGCTGAATTAACAGCAGTTATGACAAGGGCTACAGCTTCCTCCATGACTTCGTGATGTTGTGCTGCCACTAGAATATCATCCATATAATGGTACAATAAAACGCAGGGCATCTTTGTTCTAACAGGGCTAAGGACCTTGGCTACATACCATTGGCATATTGTGGGACTGTTTTTCATTCCTTGTGGTAGCACAACCCACTGATATCTCTGCAATGGAGCTTGCATGTTGACGCTTGGAACTGAAAAAGCAAATTTAGGAGAATCTTCTGGATGCAAAGGGATATTAAAAAAGCAGTCCTTGAGGTCAATGACTGTCAGAGACCAGTCCCGGGGGATCATTGTGGGAGAAGGGAGCCCTGGTTGCAGGGCTCCCATGTCTTCCATAGCGTCATTAATTTTTCTGAGGTCATGGAGCAAGCGCCACTTGCCAGTTTGTTTTTTAATCACAAAAACAGGTGAATTCCAGGGGCTTACAGAGGGCACAACATGTCTTTTGGATAACTGTTCATCAACTAATTCTTCCAGGGCGCGAAGCTTTTCTAGCGGCAGGGGCCATTGATCCACCCAGACAGGGGTATTAGTTTTCCAGGTTAATCTCAGGGTGTCGCGCACCTCAATGGCCCCTCCTAAAAATGCGTTTGAATAGCCATTCCCCATTGTGACAGTGCATCACGTCCCCATAAGATCATAGGCACAGGTAGCACAAAGGGCTTAACAGAGGCTACATGCCCCTCCTAAAAATGCGTTTGGAGTCCCCTCCCCCATTGCGACTCCCATAGCGAATACTGTGTGGGGGTTAACAGCAACTGTGCGAGAGATTTGAGATCATGCGGAGTCATGACATAAGTATCTAAGACAGAAGATAACAAACTCGTGAAATATGGGGAAGAGAGGCCATGCTCGGTAACAGTACGGCGCAACTCCTTCACCACAGGGAAGGATAATGCCTCCCATTGAGCCCCCCTCCCCTGATAGATAACAGGAGCGACTATTTTTTTCGCAAGTTGCAAGTCCCCCTCTTTCAGAGCTTGTCGTTTAATATTTGCCCATACGTCCTGGGGATCGGGAGGGTAGAGATCTGGCTCCTCCTCTGGGTCCACTGGTCCTGGATCAAAAGGATCATCCTCTGGGGGGTACTTGGCGGCACCCACCTCAAGAGGCTCCGAGGTCTTCTTATCGACCGGGGGACCTTTCCTGTCTTTAGTGTCTTTATTCTTAACGGTCTCCTGAGCCTTCAGAGTTTCAAAGATAGTCCTCCACCACGGGAGCATGCGCTGTGCTTCAGCATTCCCTGTTGTAGCCGCGTCCCACAGCTTAACCCCCACGTCATCCCAAAGCTCAGTCGTTAATATACTGGAAGCAGTTACAGTGGGGATTTTCACTTGTACCCACTTGAGCATAACCTTAAGATCTTGCCCAGAGAGATTCTTTTCATATTTTTCAAGAAGGGCTTTCATAAGTTCGTACACGTCCCTCTCTGGGGAAGACACCTGACTTCCCATGTCTCCCACAGCTCACCTCACAACTCCGGAGGGATTCTTAATGCCGGCTCCTGCTTCCTTTCAGCAGCTCATTCAAAGTTCTGTGGGACTCGCAGCATGCCACGCAGATAGGTGGTTCTTAATCCCGAATCACGTCGGGGTCACCAATTTGCCGCGATTGAGAGACGGAGACCCAGCTCGATGCAAGTTAGGATCTACTTTATTGAACACAACAACCGATTTTATATTCCAAACAGACAAAGAGAGACACGTGTTTTAAGCTGATTGGCACAATGGTTAATCACCTAATACATATTACAAAAATTGAGCTCATGATTGGCTAACGTCTAAGGTCAGCTTGACTTTTTCTGCAGTTAATTTTCTGCTAGCTCACAGCATTCTTCTCCTTAACGACTTCTACTCCTGTTTCTATAGCACGTGCTTATCTCTAGTTACGAAACCAGCCCTCCTGGAAGAAATCGTCCTTAGCCCCAGGGGTGTAACAGTTTGCTTACAGCTTATGCAAATTACGAGGCGCCAAGTTGAGCACGTCCTTGCTGCTAGAAGGAGAGACCAGGCTGCCCCCGACATCTGGTGACGGAGGGAAAAAGAAATCCCAACTGCGGCATCCTGCAATCAAAGCTATCCCCACCAAACTCCAACTCTGGCGATGCAGGGAAACAGAAAATCCAACTGCGGCATCCTGCAATCAAACCTATCCCCCACCACACTCCAAGTCCAGTGACGCAGGGAAACAGAAATCCCAACTGCGGCATCCTGCAATCAAAGCTATCCCCACCAAACTCCAAGTCTAGCGACGCAGGGAAACAGAAATCCCAACTGCGGCATCCTGCAATCAAAGCTATCCCCACCAAACTCCAAGTCTAGCGACGCAGGGAAACAGAAATCCCAACTGCGGCATACTGCAATCAAAGCTATCCCCACCAAACTCCAACTCTGGCGAAGCACGGAAACACAAATCCCAACGGCAGCTTCCTGCAATCAAACCTTTCCCCAACCACACTCCAAGTCCAGTGACGCAGGGAAACAGAAATCCCAACTGCGGCATCCTGCAATCAAAGCTATTCCCACCAAACTCCAAGTCTGGCGACGCAGGGAAACAGAAATCCCAACTGCGGCATCCTGTAATCAAAGATATCCCCACCAAACTCCAACTCTGGCGATGCAGGGAAGCAGAAAATCCAACTGCGGTTTCCTGCAATCAAACCTATCCCCCACCACACTCCAAGTCCAATGACGCAGGGAAACAGAAATCCCAACGGCAGCATCCTGAAATCAAAGACATCCCCCACCAAACTCTGAACCTGGCGACGCAGGGAAACAGAAATCCCAACTGCGGCATCCTGCAATCAAAGCTATCCCCACCAAACTCTAAGTTTGGCGACGCAGGGAAACAGAAATCCAAACGGTAGCATCCTGAAACTAAAGCTATCCCCCACCACACTCCAACTCTGGCGACTCAGGGAAACAGAAATCCCAACTGGGGCATCCTCCAATCACATCTATCCCCCACCAAACTCCAACTCTGGCGACGCAGGGAAACAGAAATCCCAACGGCGGCTTCCTGCAATCAAAGCTATCCCCCACCAAAATCCAACTCGGGCGACGCAGGGAAACAGAAATCCCAACTGCGGCATCCTCCAATCAAAGCTATCCCCCACCACACTCCAAGTCCTGTGACGCAGGGAAACAGAAATCCCAACAGCGGCTTCCTGCAATCAAATCCATCCCCCACCACACTCCAAGTCTGGCGACGCAGGGAAACACAAATCCCAACTGCGGCATCCTGCAATCAAAGCTATCCCCACCAAACTCCAACTCTGGCGACGCAGGGAAACAGAAATCCCAACTGCGGCATCCTGCAATCAAAGCTATCCCCCACCACACTCCAACTCTGGCGACGCAGTGAAACACAAATCCCAACTGCGGCGTCCTGCAATCAAAGCTATCCCCACCAAACTCCAACTCTGGCAACGCAGGGAAACAGAAATCCCAACTGCGGCATCCTGCAATCAAATCCATCCCCCACCACACTCCAAGTCTGGCGACGCAGGGAAACACAAATCCCAACTGCGGCATCCTGCAATCAAAGCTATCCCCACCAAACTCCAACTCTGGCGACGCAGGGAAACAGAAATCCCAACTGCGGCATCCTGCAATCAAAGCTATCCCCACCAAAATCCAAGTCTGGCGACGCAGGGAAACACAAATCCCAACTGCGGCGTCCTGCAATCAAAGCTATCCCCACCAAACTCCAACTCTGGCGACGCAGGGAAACAGAAATCCCAACTGCGGCTTCCTGCAATCAAAGCTATCCCCCACCACACTCCAAGTCTGGTTGCCGCGATTGAGAGACGGAGACCCAGCTCGATGCAAGTTAGGATCTACTTTATTGAACACAACAACCGATTTTATATTCCAAACAGACAAAGAGAGACACGTGTTTTAAGCTGATTGGCACAATGGTTAATCACCTAATACATATTACAAAAATTGAGCTCATGATTGGCTAACGTCTAAGGTCAGCTTGACTTTTTCTGCAGTTAATTTTCTGCTAGCTCACAGCATTCTTCTCCTTAACGACTTCTACTCCTGTTTCTATAGCACGTGCTTATCTCTAGTTACGAAACCAGCCCTCCTGGAAGAAATCGTCCTTAGCCCCAGGGGTGTAACAGTTTGCTTACAGCTTATGCAAATTACGAGGCGCCAAGTTGAGCACGTCCTTGCTGCTAGAAGGAGAGACCAGGCTGCCCCCGACATCTCCCCCTTCTTGTTGCACAATAAGGACCCTTTTCACTGAACTGGCTATCAGGTTCTGCACACACTGCAAAAAACAGGGTAAACAAAGTAACAAAAGAATAAAAACGACTAAAGCATACACAATCATTTTTACAAGGCTTCTCAACCATCCTGATAGGCTTACTGTCTATCAAAGAACAATTCAGAAAATTAAAAACATATAAAGCTTTCTGAAGGCGTTCCTCGGGGGTAACGGTCCCTATTCCCCCTTTTTGTTGTTGCAATAAGCGTTTCAGAGACTGATGAGAGCGTTCAATTAAGGATTGGCCCGTGGGGGAATGAGGGATACCCGTAATGTGGTTGATCCCCCAAGAACTCAAAAACTTTTTAATTGCAGTTGAAATATATGCAGGGCCATTGTCAGTTTTAATTTGAGAAGGTATGCCTAAAGTGGCAAAAGCACGCAGCAGATGTCGTTGAACATCGCGCGCCTTTTCGCCAGTATGACAAGAGGCAAATAATGCCCCAGAAAAGGTATCAATAGAGGAGTGAATATATTTTAAGTGACCAAACTCCGAAAAATGAGTGACGTCGGTTTGCCAAAGTTGCAAACTTTGCAATCCTCTAGGATTAACTCCTCCTGCTATTGTAGGAAATGAGTGCCTTTGACAATCGGGACACACAGCAACTATACTGGTTGCCTGCTGAGTAGTAAGGCCAAATTGTCGCTTAAGCCCACCAGCATTTTGGTGAAAGAAAGCGTGGCTGAGTTTTGCTTGTGCTATGCGGTCTGGCAGTACCTGTACCGGTAATGTAAGCAGGTCAGCTTGCCGGTTCCCTTCCGCTATAAAGCCAGGTAAGGAAGTGTGAGATCTGACATGCATAATGAAATAGGAATGAATGCGAGAATCTAAAAGAAAAATAAGTTCCTGTAACAAAGCAAATAATGCAAAATGTGAGACATTTCGTAACACAGACGCCTCAGCTCGTTCAACAATCCCTGCAACATAAGCTGAAATCAGTGATGATATTAAGCGGTGTAGACCATTTTCTAAAGGCTCGGACGACGGCAGTCAGTTCCACGATTTGGGGGGAACCCGGCACTGTCTTTATATCCGATTCCCATTGTTTGCGCTGGTCGTCCCACCAGAGGATAACAGATTTGTGGGACTTCCCAGATCCATCTGTAAAAACAGTAAGAGCTTGCAACGGCTGGTCACTCCTCTTTGGTCTAGGTACAAGCTGGAAATTAGCATTAAACAATTGATGAGAAGGTGGGTGAGAAGTGAGCTGGCCTGTATAACCAGCTATCGCTATACTGAAGGCTTCCGATTGTTGGTGAAGCCACTGCAAATAATCACTGACCATAGGCAAATAAATACAAGTGAAGTCCATTCCAGACAACATTAACAAGCGCCGCCTGGCACGGACAATCAAGGATGCAAACATTTCATGCTGTGTTGAGATGGTTTTCGTGGGTTGATTCGGTAAAAATACCCATTCAATGATAAGCAACGGGTCAGACTCCTGCAAGTCCCATTGAAATATCAAGGCATGAGGCTGTCGAGCAGGATTCAAAATGATTCAAAGGAAAGGTAACTCAGGGGCATATCGATGTGCCTGTCTTAAGGTAATAGCTGTAGCAACTTTTTGTAAGGAATCAACAGCTGCAGGGTTGAGAGCGCGAGGGGAACATAAGTCTGTGCTCCCCTTAAGCAGGTCGAATAAAGGACTTAAATCTGCATTGGAAATTCCTAGCAAAGGTCGGACCCAATTAATTGTTCCCAACAACTTCTGCACATCATGCAAAGTCCTCACATCTGCTTGAATTAGTAAAGGCTGTGGGACTATAGTTTGAGCCCGTATGCGCCAGCCTAGATATTTCCATGGTGGTATTTTCTGAACCTTTTCCGGCGCAACACAAAGACCTGCTGAATTAACAGCAGTTATGACAAGGGCTACAGCTTCCTCCATGACTTCGTGATGTTGTGCTGCCACTAGAATATCATCCATATAATGGTACAATAAAACGCAGGGCATCTTTGTTCTAACAGGGCTAAGGACCTTGGCTACATACCATTGGCATATTGTGGGACTGTTTTTCATTCCTTGTGGTAGCACAACCCACTGATATCTCTGCAATGGAGCTTGCATGTTGACGCTTGGAACTGAAAAAGCAAATTTAGGAGAATCTTCTGGATGCAAAGGGATATTAAAAAAGCAGTCCTTGAGGTCAATGACTGTCAGAGACCAGTCCCGGGGGATCATTGTGGGAGAAGGGAGCCCTGGTTGCAGGGCTCCCATGTCTTCCATAGCGTCATTAATTTTTCTGAGGTCATGGAGCAAGCGCCACTTGCCAGTTTGTTTTTTAATCACAAAAACAGGTGAATTCCAGGGGCTTACAGAGGGCACAACATGTCTTTTGGATAACTGTTCATCAACTAATTCTTCCAGGGCGCGAAGCTTTTCTAGCGGCAGGGGCCATTGATCCACCCAGACAGGGGTATTAGTTTTCCAGGTTAATCTCAGGGTGTCGCGCACCTCAATGGCCCCTCCTAAAAATGCGTTTGAATAGCCATTCCCCATTGTGACAGTGCATCACGTCCCCATAAGATCATAGGCACAGGTAGCACAAAGGGCTTAACAGAGGCTACATGCCCCTCCTAAAAATGCGTTTGGAGTCCCCTCCCCCATTGCGACTCCCATAGCGAATACTGTGTGGGGGTTAACAGCAACTGTGCGAGAGATTTGAGATCATGCGGAGTCATGACATAAGTATCTAAGACAGAAGATAACAAACTCGTGAAATATGGGGAAGAGAGGCCATGCTCGGTAACAGTACGGCGCAACTCCTTCACCACAGGGAAGGATAATGCCTCCCATTGAGCCCCCCTCCCCTGATAGATAACAGGAGCGACTATTTTTTTCGCAAGTTGCAAGTCCCCCTCTTTCAGAGCTTGTCGTTTAATATTTGCCCATACGTCCTGGGGATCGGGAGGGTAGAGATCTGGCTCCTCCTCTGGGTCCACTGGTCCTGGATCAAAAGGATCATCCTCTGGGGGGTACTTGGCGGCACCCACCTCAAGAGGCTCCGAGGTCTTCTTATCGACCGGGGGACCTTTCCTGTCTTTAGTGTCTTTATTCTTAACGGTCTCCTGAGCCTTCAGAGTTTCAAAGATAGTCCTCCACCACGGGAGCATGCGCTGTGCTTCAGCATTCCCTGTTGTAGCCGCGTCCCACAGCTTAACCCCCACGTCATCCCAAAGCTCAGTCGTTAATATACTGGAAGCAGTTACAGTGGGGATTTTCACTTGTACCCACTTGAGCATAACCTTAAGATCTTGCCCAGAGAGATTCTTTTCATATTTTTCAAGAAGGGCTTTCATAAGTTCGTACACGTCCCTCTCTGGGGAAGACACCTGACTTCCCATGTCTCCCACAGCTCACCTCACAACTCCGGAGGGATTCTTAATGCCGGCTCCTGCTTCCTTTCAGCAGCTCATTCAAAGTTCTGTGGGACTCGCAGCATGCCACGCAGATAGGTGGTTCTTAATCCCGAATCACGTCGGGGTCACCAATTTGCCGCGATTGAGAGACGGAGACCCAGCTCGATGCAAGTTAGGATCTACTTTATTGAACACAACAACCGATTTTATATTCCAAACAGACAAAGAGAGACACGTGTTTTAAGCTGATTGGCACAATGGTTAATCACCTAATACATATTACAAAAATTGAGCTCATGATTGGCTAACGTCTAAGGTCAGCTTGACTTTTTCTGCAGTTAATTTTCTGCTAGCTCACAGCATTCTTCTCCTTAACGACTTCTACTCCTGTTTCTATAGCACGTGCTTATCTCTAGTTACGAAACCAGCCCTCCTGGAAGAAATCGTCCTTAGCCCCAGGGGTGTAACAGTTTGCTTACAGCTTATGCAAATTACGAGGCGCCAAGTTGAGCACGTCCTTGCTGCTAGAAGGAGAGACCAGGCTGCCCCCGACATCTGGTGACGGAGGGAAAAAGAAATCCCAACTGCGGCATCCTGCAATCAAAGCTATCCCCACCAAACTCCAACTCTGGCGATGCAGGGAAACAGAAAATCCAACTGCGGTTTCCTGCAATCAAACCTATCCCCCACCACACTCCAAGTCCAGTGACGCAGGGAAACAGAAATCCCAACTGCGGCATCCTGCAATCAAAGCTATCCCCACCAAACTCCAAGTCTAGCGACGCATGGGAAACAGAAATCCCAACTGCGGCATCCTCCAATCACATCTATCCCCCACCAAACTCCAACTCTGGCGACGCAGAGAAACAGAAATCCCAACTGCGGCATCCTGCAATCAAATCCTATCCCCCACCACACTCCAAGTCTGGCGACGCAGGGAAACACAAATCCCAACTGCGGAATCCTGCAATCAAAGCTATCCCCACCAAACTCCAACTCTGGCGACGCAGGGAAACAGAAATCCCAACTGCGGCATCCTGCAATCAAAGCTATCCCCACCAAACTCTGAACCTGGCGACGCAAGGAAACAGAAATCCCAACTGCGTCATCCTCCAATCAAATCCATCCCCCACCACACACCAAGTCTGGTGACGGAGGGAAACAGAAATCCCAACTGAGGCATCCTCCAATCAAATCCATCCCCCACCACACTCCAACTCTGGCGACGCAGGGAAACAGAAATCCCAACTGCGGCATCCTCCAATCAAATCCATCCCCCACCACACTCCAACCCTGGCGAAGCAAGGAAACAGAAATCCCAACTGCGGCATCCTCCAATCACATCTATCCCCCACCAAACTCCAACTCTGGCGACGCAGGGAAACAGAAATCCCAACTGCGGCATCCTCCAATCACATCTATCCCCCACCAAACTCCAACTCTGGCGACGCAGGGAAACAGAAATCCCAACTGCGGCATCCTGCAATCAAAGCTATCCCCACCAAACTCTGAACCTGACGACGCAGGAAAACAGAAATCCCAACTGCGGCATCCAGCAATCAAAGCTATCCCCACCAAACTCCAACTCTGGCGAAGCACGGAAACACAAATCCCAACGGCGGCTTCCTGCAATCAAACCTATCCCCAACCACACTCCAAGTCCAGTGACGCAGGGAAACAGAAATCCCAACTGCGGCATCCTGCAATCAAAGCTATTCCCACCAAACTCCAAGTCTGGCGACGCAGGGAAACAGAAATCCCAACTGCGGCATCCTGTAATCAAAGCTATCCCCACCAAACTCCTAGTCTGGCGATGCAGGGAAGCAGAAAATCCAACTGCGGTTTCCTGCAATCAAACCTATCCCCCACCACACTCCAAGTCCAGTGACGCAGGGAAACAGAAATCCCAACTGCGGCATCCTGCAATCAAAGATATCCCCACCAAAATCCAAGTCTGGCGACGCAGTGAAACACAAATCCCAACTGCGGCGTCCTGCAATCAAAGCTATCCCCACCAAACTCCAACTCTGGCGACGCAGGGAAACAGAAATCCCAACTGCGGCTTCCTGCAATCAAAGCTATCCCCCACCACACTCCAAGTCTGGTTGCCGCGATTGAGAGACGGAGACCCAGCTCGATGCAAGTTAGGATCTACTTTATTGAACACAACAACCGATTTTATATTCCAAACAGACAAAGAGAGACACGTGTTTTAAGCTGATTGGCACAATGGTTAATCACCTAATACATATTACAAAAATTGAGCTCATGATTGGCTAACGTCTAAGGTCAGCTTGACTTTTTCTGCAGTTAATTTTCTGCTAGCTCACAGCATTCTTCTCCTTAACGACTTCTACTCCTGTTTCTATAGCACGTGCTTATCTCTAGTTACGAAACCAGCCCTCCTGGAAGAAATCGTCCTTAGCCCCAGGGGTGTAACAGTTTGCTTACAGCTTATGCAAATTACGAGGCGCCAAGTTGAGCACGTCCTTGCTGCTAGAAGGAGAGACCAGGCTGCCCCCTGACATCTGGTGACGGAGGGAAAAAGAAATCCCAACTGCGGCATCCTGCAATCAAAGCTATCCTCCACCACACTCCAAGTCCAGTGACGCAGGGAAACACAAATCCCAACGGCGGCTTCCTGCAATCAAACCTATCCCCACCAAACTCTGAACCTGGCGACGCAAGGAAACAGAAATCCCAACTGCGGCATCCTCCAATCACATCTATCCCCCACCAAACTCCAACTCTGGCGACGCAGGGAAACAGAAATCCCAACTGCGGCATCCTCCAATCACATCTATCCCCCACCAAACTCCAACTCTGGCGACGCAGGGAAACAGAAATCCCAACTGCGGCATCCTCCAATCACATCTATCCCCCACCAAACTCCAAGTCTGGCGACGCAGAGGAACAGAAATCCCAACTGCAGCATCCTGCAATCAAAGCTATCCCCACCAAACTCCAAGTCTGGCGACGCAGGGAAACAGAAATCCCAACTGCGGCTTCCTGCAATCAAACCTATCCCCCACCACACTCCAAGTCTAGGTGACGCAGGGAAACAGAAATCCCAACTGCGGCATCCTGCAATCAAAGCTATCCCCACCAAACTCCAAGTCTGGCGACGCAGGGAAACAGAAATCCCAACTGCGGCATCCTCCAATCAAATCCATCCCCCACCACACTCCAAGCTCTGGCGACGCAGGGAAACAGAAATCCCAACTGCGGCATCCTGCCAATCAAATCTATCCCCCACCAAACTCCAACGTCTGGCGACGCAGGGAAACAGAAATCCCAACTGCGGCATCCTGCAATCAAATCTATCCCCCACCACACTCCAAGTCTGGCGACGCAGGGAAACAGAAATCCCAACTGCGGCATCCTGCAATCAAAGCTATCCCCACCAAACTCCAAGTCTGGCGACGCAGGGAAACAGAAATCCCAACTGCGGCATCCTGCAATCAAAGCTATCCCCCACCACACTCAACTCTGGCGACGCAGGGAAACAAGAAATCCCAACTGCGGCATCCTGCAATCAAATCTATCCCCCACCACACTCCAACTCTGGCGACGCAGGGAAACACAAATCCAACTGCGGCATCCTGCAATCAAAGCTATCCCCACCACACTCCAACCTCTGCGAACGCAGGGAAACAGAAATCCCAACTGCGGCAGTCCTGCAATCAAATCATATCCCCACCACACTCCAACTCTGGCGACGCAGGGAAACAGAAAATCCCAACTGCGGCATCCTGCAATCAAAGCTATCCCCACCAAACTCCAACTCTGGCGACGCAGGGAAACAGAAATCCCAACTGCGGCATCCTGCAATCAAATGCTATCCCCACCAAACTCCAACTCTGGCGACGCAGGGAAACACAAATCCCAACTGCGGCATCCTGCAATCAAAGCCTATCCCCACCACACTCCAACTCTGGCGACGCAGGGAACACAAATCCCAACTGCGGCTTCCTACAATCAAAGCTATCCCCCACCACACTCCATCTCCGGCGACGCAGGGAAACAGAAATCCCAACTGCGGCATCCTGCAATCAAAGCTATCCCCACCAAACTCCAACTCTGGCGACGCAGGGAAACAGAAATCCCAACTGCGGCATCCTGCAATCAAAGCTATTCCCACCAAACTCCAAGTCTGGCGACGCAGGGAAACAGAAATCCCAACTGCGGCATCCTGCAATCAAAGCTATCCCCACCAAACTCTGAACCTGATGACGCAGGGAAACAGAAATCCCAACTGCGGCATCCTGCAATCAAAGCTACCCCCACCAACCTCTGAACCTGGCGACGCAAGGA
Source organism: Tyto alba (assembly GCF_018691265.1). Lineage (NCBI taxonomy): Eukaryota > Metazoa > Chordata > Aves > Strigiformes > Tytonidae > Tyto > Tyto alba. The sequence continues at coordinate 1,538,808 of NW_024881318.1, forward strand.
AACAGAAATCCCAACTGCGGCTTCCTGCAATCAAAGCTATTCCCACCAAACTCCAACTCTGGCGACGCAGTAAAACACAAATCCCAACTGCGGCGTCCTCCAATCAAATCCATCCCCCACCACACACCAAGTCTGGTGACGGAGGGAAACAGAAATCCCAACTGCGGCATCCTGCAATCAAATCCTATCCCCACCACACTCCAACTCTGGCGACAGCAGGGAAACAGAAATCCCAACTGCGGCATCCTGCCAATCAAATCCATCCCCCACCACACTCCAACCCTGGCGAAGCAGGAAACAGAAATCCCAACTGCGGCATCCTCCAATCAATCTATCCCCACCAAACTCCAACTCTGGCGACGCAGGGAAACAGAAATCCCAACTGCGGCATCCTCCAATCACATCTATCCCCCACCAAACTCCAACTCTGGCGACGCAGGGAAACAGAAATCCCAACTGCGGCATCCTCCAATCACATCTATCCCCCACCAAACTCCAACTCTGGCGACGCAGGGAAACAGAAATCCCAACTGCGGCATCCTCCAATCACATCTATCCCCACCAAACTCCAACTCTGGCGATGCAGGGAAACAGAAATCCCAACTGCGGCATCCTGCAATCAAAGCTATCCCCCACCACACTCCAACTCTGGCGACGCAGGGAAACACGAAATCCCAACTGCGGCATCCTGCAATCAAAGCTATCCCCACCAAACTCCAACTCTGGCGACGCAGGGAAACAGAAATCCCAACTGCGGCATCCTGCAATCAAATCTATCCCCCACCACACTCCAAGTCTGGCGACGCAGGGAAACAGAAATCCAACTGCGGTTTCCTGCAATCAAACCTATCCCCCACCACACTCCAAGTCCAGTGACGCAGGGAAACAGAAATCCCAACTGCGGCATCCTGCAATCAAAGCTATCCCCACCAAACTCCAAGTCTAGGCGACGCAGGGAAACAGAAATCCCAACTGCGGCATTCCTGCAATCAAAGCTATCCCCACCACACTCCAATCTCGGCGACGCAGGGAAACAGAAATCCCAACTGCGGCATCCTGCAATCAAAGCTATCCCCACCAAACTCCAACTCTGGCGACGCAGGGAAACAGAAATCCCAACTGCGGCATTCCTGCAATCAAAGCTATCCCCACCAAACTCCAAGTCTAGCGACGCAGGGAAACAGAAATCCCAACTGCGGCATCCTGTAATCAAAGCTATCCCCACCAAACTCCTAGTCTGGCGATGCAGGGAAGCAGAAAATCCAACTGCGGTTTCCTGCAATCAAACCTATCCCCCACCACACTCCAAGTCCAGTGACACAGGGAAACAGAAATCCCAACTGCGGCTTCCTGCAATCAAAGCTATCCCCCACCAAACTCTGAACCTGGCGACGCAGGGAAACAGAAATCCCAACTGCGTCATCCTCCAATCAAATCAATCCCCCACCACACACCAAGTCTGGTGACGGAGGGAAACAGAAATCCCAACTGCGGCATCCTCCAATCAAATCCATCCCCCACCACACTCCAACTCTGGCGACACAGGGAAACAGAAATCCCAACTGCGGCATCCTCCAATCAAATCCATCCCCCACCACACTCCAACCCTGGCGAAGCAAGGAAACAGAAATCCCAACTGCGGCATCCTCCAATCACATCTATCCCCCACAAAACTCCAACCCTGGCGACGCAGGGAAACAGAAATCCCAACTGCGGCATCCTCCAATCACATCTATCCCCCACCAAACTCCAACTCTGGCGACGCAGGGAAACAGAAATCCCAACTGCGGCATCCTCCAATCACATCTATCCCCCACCAAACTCCAACTCTGGCGACGCAGGGAAACAGAAATCCCAACTGCGGCTTCCTGCAATCAAAGCTATCCCCCACCACACTCCAACCCGGGCGAAGGAAGGAAACAGAAATCCCAACTCCGGCATTCCGCAATCAAAGCTATCCCCCACCAAGGTCTGAACCTGGTGACGCAAGTCAGCAAAGAACCCAACAGCAGCATCCGGCCGTCACCAGTGTGAGCGGCCACAATCCAAGTCTGGCGACGCAGGGAAACACAAATCCCAACTGCGGCATCCTGCAATCAAAGCCATCCCCCACCACACTCCAACTCTGGCGACGCAGGGAAACAGAAATCCCAACTGCGGCATCCTGCAATCAAATCTATCCCCCACCAAACTCCAACTCTGGCGACGCAGGGAAACAGAAATCCCAACTGCGGCATTCCTGCAATCAAAGCTATCCCCACCAAACTCCAACTCTGGCGACGCAGGGAAACAGAAATCCCAACTGCGGCATCCTGCAATCAAAGCCTATCCCCACCACACTCCAAGTCTGGCGACGCAGGGAAACACAAATCCCAACTGCGGCGTCCTGCAATCAAAGCTATCCCCACCAAACTCCAACTCTGGCGACGCAGGGAAACAGAAATCCCAACTGCGGCTTCCTGCAATCAAAGCTATCCCCCACCACACTCCAAGTCTGGTTGCCGCGATTGAGAGACGGAGACCCAGCTCGATGCAAGTTAGGATCTACTTTATTGAACACAACAACCGATTTTATATTCCAAACAGACAAAGAGAGACACGTGTTTTAAGCTGATTGGCACAATGGTTAATCACCTAATACATATTACAAAAATTGAGCTCATGATTGGCTAACGTCTAAGGTCAGCTTGACTTTTTCTGCAGTTAATTTTCTGCTAGCTCACAGCATTCTTCTCCTTAACGACTTCTACTCCTGTTTCTATAGCACGTGCTTATCTCTAGTTACGAAACCAGCCCTCCTGGAAGAAATCGTCCTTAGCCCCAGGGGTGTAACAGTTTGCTTACAGCTTATGCAAATTACGAGGCGCCAAGTTGAGCACGTCCTTGCTGCTAGAAGGAGAGACCAGGCTGCCCCCGACATCTCCCCCTTCTTGTTGCACAATAAGGACCCTTTTCACTGAACTGGCTATCAGGTTCTGCACACACTGCAAAAAACAGGGTAAACAAAGTAACAAAAGAATAAAAACGACTAAAGCATACACAATCATTTTTACAAGGCTTCTCAACCATCCTGATAGGCTTACTGTCTATCAAAGAACAATTCAGAAAATTAAAAACATATAAAGCTTTCTGAAGGCGTTCCTCGGGGGTAACGGTCCCTATTCCCCCTTTTTGTTGTTGCAATAAGCGTTTCAGAGACTGATGAGAGCGTTCAATTAAGGATTGGCCCGTGGGGGAATGAGGGATACCCGTAATGTGGTTGATCCCCCAAGAACTCAAAAACTTTTTAATTGCAGTTGAAATATATGCAGGGCCATTGTCAGTTTTAATTTGAGAAGGTATGCCTAAAGTGGCAAAAGCACGCAGCAGATGTCGTTGAACATCGCGCGCCTTTTCGCCAGTATGACAAGAGGCAAATAATGCCCCAGAAAAGGTATCAATAGAGGAGTGAATATATTTTAAGTGACCAAACTCCGAAAAATGAGTGACGTCGGTTTGCCAAAGTTGCAAACTTTGCAATCCTCTAGGATTAACTCCTCCTGCTATTGTAGGAAATGAGTGCCTTTGACAATCGGGACACACAGCAACTATACTGGTTGCCTGCTGAGTAGTAAGGCCAAATTGTCGCTTAAGCCCACCAGCATTTTGGTGAAAGAAAGCGTGGCTGAGTTTTGCTTGTGCTATGCGGTCTGGCAGTACCTGTACCGGTAATGTAAGCAGGTCAGCTTGCCGGTTCCCTTCCGCTATAAAGCCAGGTAAGGAAGTGTGAGATCTGACATGCATAATGAAATAGGAATGAATGCGAGAATCTAAAAGAAAAATAAGTTCCTGTAACAAAGCAAATAATGCAAAATGTGAGACATTTCGTAACACAGACGCCTCAGCTCGTTCAACAATCCCTGCAACATAAGCTGAAATCAGTGATGATATTAAGCGGTGTAGACCATTTTCTAAAGGCTCGGACGACGGCAGTCAGTTCCACGATTTGGGGGGAACCCGGCACTGTCTTTCTATCCGATTCCCATTGTTTGCGCTGGTCGTCCCACCAGAGGATAACAGATTTGTGGGACTTCCCAGATCCATCTGTAAAAACAGTAAGAGCTTGCAACGGCTGGTCACTCCTCTTTGGTCTAGGTACAAGCTGGAAATTAGCATTAAACAATTGATGAGAAGGTGGGTGAGAAGTGAGCTGGCCTGTATAACCAGCTATCGCTATACTGAAGGCTTCCGATTGTTGGTGAAGCCACTGCAAATAATCACTGACCATAGGCAAATAAATACAAGTGAAGTCCATTCCAGACAACATTAACAAGCGCCGCCTGGCACGGACAATCAAGGATGCAAACATTTCATGCTGTGTTGAGATGGTTTTCGTGGGTTGATTCGGTAAAAATACCCATTCAATGATAAGCAACGGGTCAGACTCCTGCAAGTCCCATTGAAATATCAAGGCATGAGGCTGTCGAGCAGGATTCAAAATGATTCAAAGGAAAGGTAACTCAGGGGCATATCGATGTGCCTGTCTTAAGGTAATAGCTGTAGCAACTTTTTGTAAGGAATCAACAGCTGCAGGGTTGAGAGCGCGAGGGGAACATAAGTCTGTGCTCCCCTTAAGCAGGTCGAATAAAGGACTTAAATCTGCATTGGAAATTCCTAGCAAAGGTCGGACCCAATTAATTGTTCCCAACAACTTCTGCACATCATGCAAAGTCCTCACATCTGCTTGAATTAGTAAAGGCTGTGGGACTATAGTTTGAGCCCGTATGCGCCAGCCTAGATATTTCCATGGTGGTATTTTCTGAACCTTTTCCGGCGCAACACAAAGACCTGCTGAATTAACAGCAGTTATGACAAGGGCTACAGCTTCCTCCATGACTTCGTGATGTTGTGCTGCCACTAGAATATCATCCATATAATGGTACAATAAAACGCAGGGCATCTTTGTTCTAACAGGGCTAAGGACCTTGGCTACATACCATTGGCATATTGTGGGACTGTTTTTCATTCCTTGTGGTAGCACAACCCACTGATATCTCTGCAATGGAGCTTGCATGTTGACGCTTGGAACTGAAAAAGCAAATTTAGGAGAATCTTCTGGATGCAAAGGGATATTAAAAAAGCAGTCCTTGAGGTCAATGACTGTCAGAGACCAGTCCCGGGGGATCATTGTGGGAGAAGGGAGCCCTGGTTGCAGGGCTCCCATGTCTTCCATAGCGTCATTAATTTTTCTGAGGTCATGGAGCAAGCGCCACTTGCCAGTTTGTTTTTTAATCACAAAAACAGGTGAATTCCAGGGGCTTACAGAGGGCACAACATGTCTTTTGGATAACTGTTCATCAACTAATTCTTCCAGGGCGCGAAGCTTTTCTAGCGGCAGGGGCCATTGATCCACCCAGACAGGGGTATTAGTTTTCCAGGTTAATCTCAGGGTGTCGCGCACCTCAATGGCCCCTCCTAAAAATGCGTTTGAATAGCCATTCCCCATTGTGACAGTGCATCACGTCCCCATAAGATCATAGGCACAGGTAGCACAAAGGGCTTAACAGAGGCTACATGCCCCTCCTAAAAATGCGTTTGGAGTCCCCTCCCCCATTGCGACTCCCATAGCGAATACTGTGTGGGGGTTAACAGCAACTGTGCGAGAGATTTGAGATCATGCGGAGTCATGACATAAGTATCTAAGACAGAAGATAACAAACTCGTGAAATATGGGGAAGAGAGGCCATGCTCGGTAACAGTACGGCGCAACTCCTTCACCACAGGGAAGGATAATGCCTCCCATTGAGCCCCCCTCCCCTGATAGATAACAGGAGCGACTATTTTTTTCGCAAGTTGCAAGTCCCCCTCTTTCAGAGCTTGTCGTTTAATATTTGCCCATACGTCCTGGGGATCGGGAGGGTAGAGATCTGGCTCCTCCTCTGGGTCCACTGGTCCTGGATCAAAAGGATCATCCTCTGGGGGGTACTTGGCGGCACCCACCTCAAGAGGCTCCGAGGTCTTCTTATCGACCGGGGGACCTTTCCTGTCTTTAGTGTCTTTATTCTTAACGGTCTCCTGAGCCTTCAGAGTTTCAAAGATAGTCCTCCACCACGGGAGCATGCGCTGTGCTTCAGCATTCCCTGTTGTAGCCGCGTCCCACAGCTTAACCCCCACGTCATCCCAAAGCTCAGTCGTTAATATACTGGAAGCAGTTACAGTGGGGATTTTCACTTGTACCCACTTGAGCATAACCTTAAGATCTTGCCCAGAGAGATTCTTTTCATATTTTTCAAGAAGGGCTTTCATAAGTTCGTACACGTCCCTCTCTGGGGAAGACACCTGACTTCCCATGTCTCCCACAGCTCACCTCACAACTCCGGAGGGATTCTTAATGCCGGCTCCTGCTTCCTTTCAGCAGCTCATTCAAAGTTCTGTGGGACTCGCAGCATGCCACGCAGATAGGTGGTTCTTAATCCCGAATCACGTCGGGGTCACCAATTTGCCGCGATTGAGAGACGGAGACCCAGCTCGATGCAAGTTAGGATCTACTTTATTGAACACAACAACCGATTTTATATTCCAAACAGACAAAGAGAGACACGTGTTTTAAGCTGATTGGCACAATGGTTAATCACCTAATACATATTACAAAAATTGAGCTCATGATTGGCTAACGTCTAAGGTCAGCTTGACTTTTTCTGCAGTTAATTTTCTGCTAGCTCACAGCATTCTTCTCCTTAACGACTTCTACTCCTGTTTCTATAGCACGTGCTTATCTCTAGTTACGAAACCAGCCCTCCTGGAAGAAATCGTCCTTAGCCCCAGGGGTGTAACAGTTTGCTTACAGCTTATGCAAATTACGAGGCGCCAAGTTGAGCACGTCCTTGCTGCTAGAAGGAGAGACCAGGCTGCCCCCGACATCTGGTGACGGAGGGAAACAGAAATCCCAACTGCGGCATCCTGCAATCAAAGCTATCCCCACCAAACTCCAACTCTGGCGATGCAGGGAAACAGAAAATCCAACTGCGGTTTCCTGCAATCAAACCTATCCCCCACCACACTCCAAGTCCAGTGACGCAGGGAAACAGAAATCCCAACTGCGGCATCCTGCAATCAAAGCTATCCCCACCAAACTCCAAGTCTGGCGACGCAGGGAAACAGAAATCCCAACTGCGGCATCCTGCAATCAAAGCTATCCCCACCAAACTCCAAGTCTGGCGACGCAGGGAAACAGAAATCCCAACTGCGGCATCCTCCAATCAAATCTATCCCCCACCAAACTCCAACTCTAGCGACGCAGGGAAACAGAAATCCCAACTGCGGCATCCTGCAATCAAAGCTATCCCCACCAAACTCCAACTCTGGCGACGCAGGGAAACAGAAATCCCAACTGCGGCATCCTGCAATCAAAGCTATCCCCACCAAACTCCAACTCTGGCGACGCAGGGAAACAGAAATCCCAACTGCGGCATCCTGCAATCAAATCCTATCCCCCACCACACTCCAACTCTGGCGACGCAGGGAAACAGAAATCCCAACTGCGGCATCCTCCAATCACATCTATCCCCCACCAAACTCCAACTCTGGCGACGCAGGGAAACAGAAATCCCAACTGCGGCATCCTGCAATCAAATCCTATCCCCCACCACACTCCAACTCTGGCGACGCAGGGAAACAGAAATCCCAACTGCGGCATCCTCCAATCACATCTATCCCCCACCACACTCCAACTCTGGCGACGCAGGGAAACAGAAATCCCAACTGCGGCATTCCTGCAATCAAAGCTATCCCCACCAAACTCCAACTCTGGCGACGCAGGGAAACAGAAATCCCAACTGCGGCTTCCTGCAATCAAAGCTATCCCCCACCACACTCCAACCCTGGCGACGCAGGGAAACAGAAATCCCAACTGCCGGCATTCCTGCAATCAAAGCTATCCCCCACCAAAGTCTGAACCTGGTGACGCAAGTAACAGCAAAATCCCAACATGCAGCATCCGGCCAATCACAGTGTGATCGCCCACAACTCCAAGTCTGGCGACGCAGGGAAACACAAATCCCAACTGCGGCATCCTGTAATCAAAGCTAATCCCCCACCAAACTCCAACTCTGGCGACGCAGGGAAACAGAAATCCCAACTGCGGCATCCTCCAATCACATCTATCCCCCACCACACTCCAAGTCCATGCGACGCAGGGAAACAGAAATCCCAACTGCGGCATCCTCCAATCACATCTATCCCCACCAAACTCCAACTCTGGCAACGCAGGGAAACAGAAATCCCAACTGCGGCATCCTCCAATCAAAGCTATCCCCAACCACACTCCAAGTCCTGTGACGCAGGGAAACAGAAATCCCAACAGCGGCTTCCTGCAATCAAAGCTATCCCCACCACACTCCAAGTCTGGCGACGCAGGGAAACACAAATCCCAACTGCGGCATCCTGCAATCAAAGCTATCCCCACCAAACTCCAACTCTGGCGACGCAGGGAAACAGAAATCCCAACTGCGGCATCCTGCAATCAAATCCATCCCCACCAAAATCCAAGTCTGGCGACGCAGTGAATCACAAATCCCAACTGCGGCTTCCTGCAATCAAAGCTATCCCCCACCACACTCCAAGTCTGGTTGCCGCGATTGAGAGACGGAGACCCAGCTCGATGCAAGTTAGGATCTACTTTATTGAACACAACAACCGATTTTATATTCCAAACAGACAAAGAGAGACACGTGTTTTAAGCTGATTGGCACAATGGTTAATCACCTAATACATATTACAAAAATTGAGCTCATGATTGGCTAACGTCTAAGGTCAGCTTGACTTTTTCTGCAGTTAATTTTCTGCTAGCTCACAGCATTCTTCTCCTTAACGACTTCTACTCCTGTTTCTATAGCACGTGCTTATCTCTAGTTACGAAACCAGCCCTCCTGGAAGAAATCGTCCTTAGCCCCAGGGGTGTAACAGTTTGCTTACAGCTTATGCAAATTACGAGGCGCCAAGTTGAGCACGTCCTTGCTGCTAGAAGGAGAGACCAGGCTGCCCCCGACATCTGGTGACGGAGGGAAAAAGAAATCCCAACTGCGGCATCCTGCAATCAAAGCTATCCCCACCATACTCCAACTCTGGCGATGCAGGGAAACAGAAAATCCAACTGCGGTTTCCTGCAATCAAACCTATCCCCCACCACACTCCAAGTCCAGTGACGCAGGGAAACAGAAATCCCAACTGCGGCATCCTGCAATCAAAGCTATCCCCACCAAACTCCAAGTCTAGCGACGCAGGGAAACAGAAATCCCAACTGCGGCATCCTCCAATCACATCTATCCCCCACCACACTCCAATCTCCGGCGACGCAGGGAAACAGAAATCCCAACTGCGGCATCCTGCAATCAAAGCTATCCCCACCAAACTCCAACTCTGGCGACGCAGGGAAACAGAAATCCCAACTGCGGCTTCCTGCAATTCAAATCCATCCCCCACCACACTCCAACCCTGGCGAAGAAGGGAAACAGAAATCCCAACTGCGGCATCCTGCAATCAAAGCTATCCCCACTGTTATAAATTGAGACCACAATGGATCATAATCCAATTATAATTTTATTAATTATAGCAAGTAGAATATGAGCAAAGACAGCGCTGGACGGCAGGGGAGTCTGCGCTCCGCCAACTGCCGTACTGATCAGTTCAAACAGTTCCTTTTTATACATTTTTACATTCGTGGTTGTCTTTGATCAGTACCCCCTTCTGCTTGCACAAGTATCTGGTTTGTGTAAGCAATTGCGGTTATCTTATCTCACGCAGTCATCTTGTCTCACAGGTTATCTTGTCTCACACAAGCGGTGTCTGGCAGCTATTTGCATAAGCAGTTTTTTTGTCTTTTGCCGCCTAACCTTTACATTGAGCTTAACATAAATTTCAATAAACAATACCCTTAGTTCATAGTTTCTTACAATCCCCCCTTTTTCTTTTATCCTATTATTGTTTATTAGATGCTACTTTCATTTTCGTCACTGCAAGCAAACCTTTTTCCACAATTCCAACATTTATCATAACACTCTCAAGATAATACCTTACAATTACAATCATAGTTTTCACGTGGCATAACGCATTCACAACAATCTTTTCCACCAGGAAGCTCCTAATAGATCATCCCACCATTCTGAGTCTAACATTGAGGGTGTTTTCAGAGCACCATAGGTAAAACAGCTCTTATTCTATCTGCTATGTGCAGTTGTCGCCTTAATGTTTTTGCCGTGTGTTATTTATTCCTTGCTTTGTTCAGTTAATCCAACAAGTTGTGACCAACATGCAATTTGCTACTACTGTTTCACCTGTTGGTGTTAAGCAAATTCGAGCTGTGTGCCGAACTGCACAGTCAACCGTACTATCAGACACTCTGTAAACAATAATCAACAATTTATTAGCAAACAAGAACCTGAAATAATTAACTGTATAACAATCCAGCAAAGTCCCATGCGACACAATCAGAAAGAGAAAAAGTAAGAACCAAAGATATCAGCACTGTCCTTTGGATGTTGTCCTTCAATGTCTTGTTACCCTTACTCACAGGGCGATAGCGATAGAAAGAACAACAGTCACGCGCCGCGTGGTAACTCCTCTGATCAATAACATTTTCTTCTTTGAACTATAAGTCTGTTTCCATCACCTCATCAAGGTTTCGAGGGCGTCTTAGTTGTCTTCGTGATCTTGGAGGATTGGGGGGAGGAGGTGATCTCCGACACCAGCCACGAGACATTCCCTCGCATACCACGATGGCAACGACAGTCACCACCAATATAATGAAAAATCCCAACAGCAGGGCGGCGCACACGGGATCGTCCCCTACTCCCATCTTCCCAAGATTGCAATCCAGTGGGATCAGTAAGATTAGTGGGATAGTCCAGCCCCAGGCTAGCGGCTTGACCGAGGAAGGTCCAAGTGCGCAATGAGCGGAAGTTTCTCTTCCACCCAGAATGACTGTGCTGCCTAGATCTGGGCGGGCCTGGCAGTTGTTTTTGCCATCCGGGTATAGCCGAACTTTCGAGACCCTCCAGCAACACATGCGCTTTGGACTGGGGGCGTGGAAATCCATTTTCCTGCTGCGTATGTGGACCCTGACTCCTGATCCCTACAGACCAGGCAGGTTCGCCACTCGCGCTCTCACTCTTGTACCTCCGATACCGCGAAAACAATGGAGCGTGCTTATGCATGGGCAGCAATTTATTGTGCAGCCTTGATGTTGGTAGCCCTCACTTTGTTTGCCTTTTTACTACATATCTTTTGCCCTTGTAAATGTTCCTCTTTCAAGTACGCATGTAGTTGTATCTGCTTATGTAAACCACCATCTCCTTTGGTTAACCATGTCGAAAATTCTGTTATAGGTCTTTTCGGCGGTTTTGGTACTGGCTGTTTTACTTCTGTCACATCTTTTACTTGGATTCTCTTCTTCCCACTAAAAATATCTCCATCCACCCTTCTGTCTTTGGGAAAGCAAAGCCACTCTGATGTTGGACATAACAGTAAAGCACTTGCTGCACAAATTTGCCACTATTAAAGCAAACCATACCAGGATGATTAGCAGAGGTCCGGTATAACATATGCTCCCACCTCTCATGCCTATGGGGTTGCAGCCCACAGCTGAGAAAAAGGTCTTCTTGGTGGCGAGCACAGAGGTTAACCCGGTCTTGCCCTCTACTGTTTAACAAATCCGTGTGTTAAGAGTTAGTCAATTCAAGTTGTAGCCACTTCCTTTGTTTCTAAGCAAAGCAAAATTTTGGCACTTTCCGATAGTGTCCTCCCATCAACTCTCAGGGACATCACAAATTCTGGGGACTAACCTCTTTTTCCCCGTAAATCAAGGTTACAGTTCATGCCCCTTCCCTATACAGTTATAAGACAATTTTCTCCATCTGCAAGAAATACCACATCCGGTAACACATTTCACATTCACACAAAACCCACGCTTCATGACATCCATGCATACACTCGAGACAAGGTATTACTCAATTAGGTTGATTTTCTAGCAATGCCTAATTGACTCCAAAATGCTCATAATCTCACATGTCTGTCAGTTAATGCTCGGTAAACGCCAGCTTTTCCCTGACAGTTTTTTTTGTTTGGTTTTGTCTTTTTTTTTTTTGTTTTTGTTTCCTTATACAGCAAGTAAGTAAATGAATAAGTAAATTTTCACAGTGTTACCTCTGAACCCAGTCAAAAACCCAGTCAAACCACTGGTTAAGAGTCATTCAATCCCCTCCTGATGAATTTACTTAGTCCTTTGAGGGTGACTTGTAGTTGGTCAGTTGATGGTACCACAGTCCACTCCTGAGGCTTTTCCACTAGTCCTTTTCCTCAGGAGGCAAGAGTCCACCCCTTTTCTTTTGTTCGGATCGCTGTCTCGGTGATCAGCAGCACCTGAAATGGACCTTCCCACTCGGGAGTTAATGATTAATCTTTCCACACTTTTATCAATACCCAATCACCTGGTTTTACATTGTGGATATTTAAAAGCCAATGGTGGTATTTGAGGCAGAAGTCCTTTCTTTCTTAGTTTCATTAAAGTGTTACCAATTCTTATTACATACTTTCTTACATACTGATCTCCTACTTCAGGGATGACAATATCCCTGTCATTACTCATACATAGTAATCCAAACATCATTTCATAGGGAGAAATTCCCAGGTCTGTTCGTGGCTGAGTATTGATCCTTAATAAGGCCAACGGCAGGCATTTAATCCAAGACATCTGAGTCTCAATCATTAACTTAGTCAAGGTTTGTTTTGAAGTTTGATTCATTCTTTCTCCTCTTCCAGAACTCCGAGGATGCCATGGGGTGTGCCATGCCCATTCGATCCCTAAGGCTTCAGATAGCTGTTGTATAATTTGTTTTAAAATGAAATATGTTCCTCCGCCCAAGTCTATTCTTTCTATTAATCCATATCTGGGGATAATGTTTTCCAGTAACACCTTGGATACCATGCTTGCCATTGCCCTTGGTGTGGGGGATTGCTTCCACCCAATGAGTTAAGTGAGCCACTAATACCAACAAATACTTTCACCCTTGTATTTAAGGTAGCTCTGTTAAGTCTACCTGGAGGCTTTGTATGGCTAGCTCCTGTTCCCCAGCCACCTTTTTTTTTTTTTTTTTTTTTTTTTTTTTTTATCTCATTACCTTTTTGTTCACTTTTTGACAAATCAAACATCGATCAACTAGTTGTTTAGCCACCATATATATATTCCTATACACCCATATTGTCTAAGGAAATGATCACAAAGTGATTGCGTTCCCCAATGTATTTTCTGACGTATTAATGACAGAATTTCTCATGATCTTGTTTTATTTAACATCTGCCTTCCATCTGCTAAAGTCCATTTTCCTTCTGAATCTTTTCCCCCCTTATTTTTAAGTATATCCTTTTCTTGTTCTGTGAAATTTGGGGCTAAATTCTCATAATCCGCTGGTATTATTACCAATAAAACTACCAATGATGATTCTGTAGCTGCTTCTCTGGCTACTTAATCTGCTAAATTATTCCCCCTTATTTCCATTGATGCTCCCCTCTGATGTCCTTTCACATGCACAATTGCAATTTCTGTGGGGAGCTTCAGGGCTTCTAAAACTTCTCTGATCAGCCGCTCGTGTACTAGCTCCTTCCCTTTTGTATTTATAAGCCCTCTTTCTTCCCATATTTTTCCAAATGTGTGGACCACTCCAAATGCATACTTTGAGTCTGTGTACACTGTCCCTTCCTTATCTCTCAAATATACCAATGTCTGTTTTAGGGCATAGAGTTCACAGACTTGTGCTGACCACCCAGCAGGTAATTTCCCCTTTTCAAACACTTCCATCTTCTGCCTCTCGATAATTACATAACCCAATATTTTTCCTTCTAGGCATCGAGAGGACCCATCAATAAATAGTTTTTCTCTATAGGGCAAAGGTTTATTTAACAGATCTTCTCTTATTTTCGTTTGATAATTTATAAAATCCAAACAGTTATGCTCTGGTTCCTAAATATCCTCCCCGATTCTCCTCCCATAACTCTAGTAATTTAACCACTAGTTTTCCTTCACCCAGCACCACACCTATTCCTAATTGCACTTGTAAATCTCTACCTAGCAAATTACATCCTACCCCTGGCATTAACAACAAATCATTAACAGCATATTGATCTTCCCCTTGTATTAACACATTCTTTATAACTGGGACCAAAAACCCCTTCACCTTTAGCCCCTACAGCCCAAGTTGTATCTTTTACATAATCTTCCTCCTGGGGTCTTAATTTCAAATTTATCAAGGGCTCTTCTGTTGGTATATCCCCCAGGAGGTAGAGTCCCTGACACCCCTAGTGATTACCACCCTCATCCTGTTGGGTTACTTCAAACACCAACAGGTCCCGTATTCTCTGGGGGCATTCTTGTTTATAATGCCCCCCCTTCCCACAATGAAAACATTCCCTTGTGATTTCCCTAGCCAGTGGTGCCTCTTGGTTCCGCCTTCCCTTTCATTCCCTTGCCTGTTTCAAATTTGTGATTTCCTGTCTGAGATTCCTTGTGTTTGTTTCTAACAGCTTTTTGTGCAGTTATCATAGTTTTAGCTTTAGTTTTAGCCTCTTCTTCATCCTTCCTAATATCTACTTTCTGTGCTTCTCTCAGGAGTTCCTCCAGACTCTTATTATAATGACCTAGAGTCACTCATATCTCTCCTCCGCTCTAGTTCATTATGTTTCCACTGCAGAGGGGTTACAGGGAGTTTCCTTTCCCCGGGTATCCCCTGCTGATTTTCTCTCTCCCATATCCACATTCCAACCGTTCTGATCATCTGTCTTTCTTCAGGAGAGAAAAAAAATTCCCGTAATCGACTGCATCTCCTCCCATGTATATATATACTGGGTCCCAAAAATTGATCAGTCTTCTCTGACAGCCCCACAGGGTCCTCTAATAACCTCCTAAATTCATTCTTATACGCCCTCACTTTACATTAGTGAGCGGCACATCCACAAATCCCATCCCCCCTTGAATTCCTGCCGCTGGGACTTCCCGGCAAGGGATTAACCCTAGCCGCCCCGTGCTCCCTTAAACGATTTCCCTTAAATCATGTATGAGCCGATATTTCCCATTTGGTTTCTTTACAGGCAGAATGGGGGTGTTAAAGGGTGACATACAAGGCTCTAAGATTTCTTGTGCTAATAATCGATCAATTTCTGGTTTTAATCCTCTCCGTCCGTCTAGGGAAATGGGATATTGCTTTACCCTCACAGGTATGTGGGGTTCAGAAACTTGGATTTTAATCGGTGGGATTTCCAGTCTACTAATTGTGTCCGGAGAGTACCAGACATCGGGGTTAATTTGTTTTTGCTCATCCACGGTCAAAGGATAAGTAGACACTGTTAGCTCTTGATTTTTCACTTTAATTTCTAATTGTAATTCAACAATTAAATCTCGTCCTAGCAGATTAAATTCTGCTTCAGGGACGAGCAAGAGTTCACACATTCCAAATTTATTTTCAGTTTCGAATACCACATTTTTGATTTTGTTTACTTTAAATGGTTCTCCTTTTGCCCCAATTACTTGTACTTTTTCCGGGGAAATTTTACATCCCTCAGGTATTTGTTTAATAGTCGATTTTTTTCAGCCCCAGTGTCTACTAAAAAGGTGAACTCTTGTTTATGGGGACCTATTTTTAATTTTATCAAGGGCTTATGATGACTCCGGTCCCCTAAGATATAGAGCCCCTGGCTCTCCTATTCCGTTTTCAATATTTCCTCATCCCTGATCCTTTCTCTGCAATTCTTCTTTATATGTCCCTTCTTTCCACAGTAAAAACAACATCTCTGTTCCTTCTTTACTACTACGTTCCCTTGTTTCGTTCCAGCAGATCTGTGTTCACCAGTTCGTCCTTTACGATCCTCTCTGACCGCTGCTACCATCATTTTTACTTGTCGCTTGCTACTCTCTTCCTCTCGCCTTACATAGACTTTCTGAGCTTCTCTCAATAATTCATCCAACCCTCTATTCTGCCAGTCTTCTAACTTTTCAATCTTCTTTCTGATATCTTCCCATGATTTTGCCACAAACTGAGTTTTGAGGAGTGCTTGCCCTAAAGGGTCATCTGGATTTACCCCAGAATACAGCTGGAGGGCTTTCCTCAGTCGTTCCAGCCACTCAGTAGGGCTCTCATCTTTCTTTTGCATTTCATTAAATGCTTTATTAATATTCTGGCCACAGGGTACTGCTTCTCTAATTCCCTGAATTACTATAGTTCTCAGGTCCTGCATATGAGTTCTATGCACCGGATCCTGATTATCTCTATTAGGTCTTTGGAGTGGCCATTTAATATCCGCTTGAGGTCCCTGGGCATGTTGAGCATCCCACAGTCTCATTCCTGCTCGTCTAATCATATCTCTTTCCTCGGTAGTAAATAATTGACCAAGGATAGATTGCATCTCATCCCAAGTATAAAGGTTTGGTCCAAAAAATTGATTTAATCTTTCTGCCACTCCGAGTGGGTCCTCAATTAAGTTTCCCATCTCGGTTCTTTTAAAATCTCATAGGTCAGCCGAGTTTAGGGGTACGGAAATATATCCGATCACGGGTTGAGGTCCCCCCATGGGTATTTCCCTTAGGGGGTACATCTGAGCTGCCCCTTTTTGGCTTCTAGTTACACGTCTAGGAGGAGGGGGAGACTCTTGTTCCGACTCCGGTGGGGGAGTGGGCGCTCTGGGGACCCCTGGAGGGGCTGTGGGAGCAGGAGGGGAAATGTAAGGAGGGGGGGTTAGAAGGGTTTCGTCTAACCCTTCCTTCTTTTTCTTTTGTTTAGTTTATTTCATTCAGCGGGTAAAGTCTAGCTCCCAGTCTTTTTAGCCACACTCCCGCATACTGACTTTCTTCCGGGTTAAGGGGTTTTTTATTATTAACCCAGAGATTTAATTGTTGCATTTATCCAATCTTCTTCTGACCCGCAGACTGGCCAAAAGACATTTTTAGAAATCTTCTTCCCTCCCCATATCTTAGTACAATATTCTATCATTTTCTGCTTATCTTTCCCTAGTGTTCCAGGGAAATATCTCCAATTGTCTAAGATATATGCCAGAGGGGTATTCTTAGGTACAGTGGGTACCCTTCCCATGGGAGTCGAAGGCTTGCTGCCCTTCGCCCCCATCTTCTGGATTATCCACAAACACACACTCACTTGCTCCCCTTGTTCCTGGCCCAGTCCCTCGCGGGAAATGGGAAACGCAGTACTTAAGGGTCCGCACTCGCTTGGTTCAGTATATCGAACCTCTCATTCGTTATAATCCAGGAAACCCAATCCCGCCCGAACGGTAAACCCGCGAACAAATTCGCAATATACTTACGCATCCTGCGTCTTCGTCCGGACTCCCGTGCACAGAATTTTTATGGGATTTTACCGGTTTCTCCTTTGCTCATTATTCTAGAATTTAGGTTCGTCGGTAAGGATGGGGTGGGCTATCAGTCGCGGGGCCACGGATTGCCGCGGGGCGCCTCCCCGGAGGACAGAAGACCACCGTTCCTTATCCGAGTCACGGCACCATGAAATTGTTATAAATTGAGACCACAATGGATCATAATCCAATTATAATTTTATTAATTATAGCAAGTAGAATATGAGCAAAGACAGCGCTGGACGGCAGGGGAGTCTGCGCTCCGCCAACTGCCGTACTGATCAGTTCAAACAGTTCCTTTTTATACATTTTTACATTCGTGGTTGTCTTTGATCAGTACCCCCTTCTGCTTGCACAAGTATCTGGTTTGTGTAAGCAATTGCGGTTATCTTATCTCACGCAGTCATCTTGTCTCACAGGTTATCTTGTCTCACACAAGCGGTGTCTGGCAGCTATTTGCATAAGCAGTTTTTTTGTCTTTTGCCGCCTAACCTTTACATTGAGCTTAACATAAATTTCAATAAACAATACCCTTAGTTCATAGTTTCTTACACCACCAAACTCCAACTCTGGCGACGCAGGGAAACACAAATCCCAACTGCGGCATCCTGCAATCAAAGCTATCCCCCACCAAAATCCAACTCTGGCGACGCAGGGAAACAGAAATCCCAACGGCAGCATCCTGAAATCAAAGCTATCCCCCAACAAACGCCAACTCTGTCGACGCAGGGAAACAGAAATCCCAACTGCGGCATCCTGCAATCACATCTATCCCCCACCAAACTCCAACTCGGGCGATGCAGGGAAACAGAAATCCCAACTGCGGCTTCCTGCAATCAAAGCTATCCCCCACCAAAATCCAACTCTGGCGACGCAGGGAAACAGAAATCCCAACGGCAGCATCCTGAAATCAAAGCCATCCCCCAACACACGCCAACTCTGTCGACGCAGGGAAACAGAAATCCCAACTGCGGCATCCTCCAATCACATCTATCCCCCACCAAACTCCAACTCGGGCGACGCAGGGAAACAGAAATCCCAACTGCGGCTTCCTGCAATCAAAGCTATCCCCCACCACACTCCAACCCTGGCGACGCAAGGAAACAGAAATCCCAACTCCGGCATTCCGCAATCAAAGCTATCCCCCACCAAACTCTGAACCTGCTGACGCAAGTCAGCAGACAACCCAACAGCAGCATCCGGCCGTCAGCAGTGTGAGCGACCACAATCCAAGTCTGGCGACGCAGGGAAACAGAAATCCCAACTGCGGCATCCTGCAATCAAAGCTATCCCCACCAAACTCCAACTCTGTCGACGCAGGGAAACAGAAATCCCAACTGCGTCATCCTCCAATCAAATCCATCCCCCACCACAGTCCAAGTCTGGCGACGCAGAGAAACAGAAATCCCAACTGCGGCATCCTGCAATCAAAGCTATCCCCCACCACACTCCAAGTCTGGCGACGCAGAGAAACAGAAATCCCAACTGCGGCAACCTCCAATCAAATCCATCCCCCACCACACTCCAAGTCTGGCGACGCAGAGAAACAGAAATCCCAACTGCGGCAACCTGCAATCAAAGCTATCCCCACCAAACTCCAACTCTGGCGACGCAGGGAAACAGAAATCCCAACTGCGGCATCCTCCAATCAAATCCATCCCCCACCACACTCCAACCCTGGCGAAGCAAGGAAACAGAAATCCCAACTCCGGCATTCCGCAATCAAAGCTATCCCCCACCAAGGTCTGAACCTGGTGACGCATGTCAGCAGACAACCCAACAGCAGCATCCGGCCGTCACCAGTGTGTGCGGCCACAATCCAAGTCTGGCGACGCAGGGAAACAGAAATCCCAACTGCGGCATCCAGTAATCGAAGCAATCCCCCACCAAACTCTGAACCTGGCGACGCAGGGAAACAGAAATCCCAACTGCGGCATCCTCCAATCAAAGCTATACCCCAACACACTCCAACCCTGGCGACGCAAGGAAACAGAAATCCCAACTCCGGCATTCCGCAATCAAAGCTATCCCCCACCAAACTCTGAACCTGGTGACGCAAGTCAGCAGACAACCCAACAGCAGCATCCGGCCGTCAGCAGTGTGAGCGACCACAAACCAAGTCTGGCGACGCAGGGAAACAGAAATCCCAACTGCGGCATCCTGCAATCAAAGCTATCCCCACCACACTCCAAGTCTGGCGACGCAGGGGAACAGAAATCCCAACGGCAACATCCTGAAATCAAATCCATCCCCCACCACACGCCAAGTCTGGCGACGCAGGGAAACAGAAATCCCAACTGCGGCATCCTGCAATCAAAGCTATCCCCACCAAACTCCAACTCTGGCGACGCAGGGAAACAGAAATCCCAACTGCGGCTTCCTGCATTCAAATCCATCCCCCAACACACTCCAACCCTGGCGAAGAAGGGAAACAGAAATCCCAACTGCGGCATCCTCCAATCACATCTATCCCCCACCAAACTCCAACTCTGGCAACGCAGGGAAACAGAAATCCCAACTGCGGCATCCTCCAATCACATCTATCCCCCACCAAACTCCAACTCTGGCGACGCAGAGAAACAGAAATCCCAACTGCGGCATCCTGCAATCAAATCCATCCCCCACCACACTCCAAGTCTGGCGACGCAGGGAAACAGAAATCCCAACTGCGGCATCCTGCAATCAAAGCTATCCCCCACCACACGCCAACTCTGGCGACGCAGTGAAACACAAATCCCAACTGCGGCGTCCTGCAATCAAAGCTATCCCCACCAAACTCCAACTCTGGCAACGCAGGGAAACAGAAATCCCAACTGCGGCATCCTGCAATCAAATCCATCCCCCACCACACTCCAAGTCTGGCGACGCAAGGAAAAACAAATCCCAACTGCGGCATCCTGCAATCAAAGCTATCCCCCACCACACTCCAAGTCTGGTTGCCGCGATTGAGAGACGGAGACCCAGCTCGATGCAAGTTAGGATCTACTTTATTGAACACAACAACCGATTTTATATTCCAAACAGACAAAGAGAGACACGTGTTTTAAGCTGATTGGCACAATGGTTAATCACCTAATACATATTACAAAAATTGAGCTCATGATTGGCTAACGTCTAAGGTCAGCTTGACTTTTTCTGCAGTTAATTTTCTGCTAGCTCACAGCATTCTTCTCCTTAACGACTTCTACTCCTGTTTCTATAGCACGTGCTTATCTCTAGTTACGAAACCAGCCCTCCTGGAAGAAATCGTCCTTAGCCCCAGGGGTGTAACAGTTTGCTTACAGCTTATGCAAATTACGAGGCGCCAAGTTGAGCACGTCCTTGCTGCTAGAAGGAGAGACCAGGCTGCCCCCGACATCTGGTGACGCAGGGAAACAGAAATCCCAACTGCGTCATCCTCCAATCAAATCAATCCCCCACCACACACCAAGTCTGGCGACGCAGGGAAACAGAAATCCCAACTGCGGCATCCTCCAATCACATCTATCCCCCACCACACTCCATCTCCGGCGACGCAGGGAAACAGAAATCCCAACTGCGGCATCCTGCAATCAAAGCTATCCCCACCAAACTCTGAACCTGGCGACGCAAGGAAACAGAAATCCCAACTGCGTCATCCTCCAATCAAATCAATCCCCCACCACACACCAAGTCTGGTGACGGAGGGAAACAGAAATCCCAACTGCGGCATCCTCCAATCAAATCCATCCCCCACCACACTCCAACCCTGGCGAAGCAAGGAAACAGAAATCCCAACTGCGGCATCCTCCAATCACATCTATCCCCCACCAAACTCCAACTCTGGCGACGCAGGGAAACAGAAATCCCAACTGCGGCATCCTCCAATCACATCTATCCCCCACCAAACTCCAACTCTGGCAACGCAGGGAAACAGAAATCCCAACTGCGGCATCCTCCAATCACATCTATCCCCCACCAAACTCCAACTCTGGCGACGCAGAGAAACAGAAATCCCAACTGCGGCATCCTGCAATCAAATCCATCCCCACCACACTCCAAGTCTGGCGACGCAGGGAAACAGAAATCCCAACTGCGGCATCCTGCAATCAAAGCTATCCCCCACCACACTCCAACTCTGGCGACGCAGTGAAACACAAATCCCAACTGCGGCGTCCTGCAATCAAAGCTATCCACACCAAACTCCAACTCTAGCAACGCAGGGAAACAGAAATCCCAACTGCGGCATCCTGCAATCAAATCCATCCCCCACCACACTCCAAGTCTGGTGACGCAGGGAAACAGAAATCCCAACTGCGGCATCCTGCAATCAAAGCTATCCCCACCAAACTCCAAGTCTGGCGACGCAGGGAAACAGAAATCCCAACTGCGGCATCCTGCAATCAAAGCTATCCCCACCAAACTCCAAGTCTGGCGATGCAGGGAAACAGAAAATCCAACTGCGGTTTCCTGCAATCAAACTTATCCCCCACCACACTCCAAGTCTGGCGACGCAGGGAAACAGAAATCCCAACGGCAGCATCCTGAAATCAAATCCATCCCCCACCACACTCCAAGTCTGGCGACGCAGGGAAACAAAAATCCAAAGTGCGGCTTCCTGCAATCAAAGCTATCCCCACCAAACTCCAACTCTGGCGACGCAGGGTAACAGAAATCCCAACTGCGGCATCCTGCAATCAAAGCTATCCCCACCAAACTCCAAGTCTGGCGACGCAGGGAAACACAAATCCCAACTGCGGCATCCTGAAATCAAATCCATCCCCCACCACACTCCAACTCTGGCGACGCAGGGAAACAGAAATCCCAACGGCGGCTTCCTGCAATCAAAGCTATCCCCACCACACTCCAAGTCTGGCGACGCAGGGAAACAGAAATCCCAACTGTGGCATCCTCCAATCAAATCCATCCCCCACCACACTCCAAGTCTGGCGACGCAGAGAAACAGAAATCCCAACTGCGGCATCCTGCAATCAAAGCTATCCCCACCAAACTCCAAGTCTGGCGACGCAGGGAAACAGAAATCCCAACTGCGGCATCCTGCAATCAAAGCTATCCCCACCAAACTCCAAGTCTGGCGATGCAGGGAAACAGAAAATCCAACTGCGGTTTCCTGCAATCAAACCTATCCCCCACCACACTCCAAGTCCAGTGACGCAGGGAAACAGAAATGCCAACTGCGGCATCCTGCAATCAAAGCTATCCCCACCAAACTCCAACTCTGTCGACGCAGGGAAACAAAAATCCAAACTGCGGCATCCTCCAATCAAAGCTATCCCCACCAAACTCCAACTCTGGCGACGCAGGGAAACACAAATCCCAACTACGTCTTCCTGCAATCAAATCTATCCCCATCAAACTCTGAACCTGGCGACGCAAGGAAACAGAAATCCCAACTGCGTCATCCTCCAATCAAATCAATCCCCCACCACACACCAAGTCTGGTGACGGAGGGAAACAGAAATCCCAACTGCGGCATCCTCCAATCAAATCCATCCCCCACCACACTCCAACCCTGGCGAAGCAAGGAAACAGAAATCCCAACTGCGGCATCCTCCAATCACATCTATCCCCCACCAAACTCCAACTCTGGCGACGCAGGGAAACAGAAATCCCAACTGCGGCATCCTCCAATCACATCTATCCCCCACCAAACTCCAACTCTGGCAACGCAGGGAAACAGAAATCCCAACTGCGGCATCCTCCAATCACATCTATCCCCCACCAAACTCCAACTCTGGCGACGCAGAGAAACAGAAATCCCAACTGCGGCATCCTGCAATCAAATCCATCCCCCACCACACTCCAAGTCTGGCGACGCAGGGAAACAGAAATCCCAACTGCGGCATCCTGCAATCAAAGCTATCCCCCACCACACGCCAACTCTGGCAACGCAGTGAAACACAAATCCCAACTGCGGCGTCCTGCAATCAAAGCTATCCCCACCAAACTCCAACTCTGGCAACGCAGGGAAACAGAAATCCCAACTGCGGCATCCTGCAATCAAATCCATCCCCCACCACACTCCAAGTCTGGCGACGCAAGGAAAACAAATCCCAACTGCGGCATCCTGCAATCAAAGCTATCCCCCACCACACTCCAAGTCTGGTTGCCGCGATTGAGAGACGGAGACCCAGCTCGATGCAAGTTAGGATCTACTTTATTGAACACAACAACCGATTTTATATTCCAAACAGACAAAGAGAGACACGTGTTTTAAGCTGATTGGCACAATGGTTAATCACCTAATACATATTACAAAAATTGAGCTCATGATTGGCTAACGTCTAAGGTCAGCTTGACTTTTTCTGCAGTTAATTTTCTGCTAGCTCACAGCATTCTTCTCCTTAACGACTTCTACTCCTGTTTCTATAGCACGTGCTTATCTCTAGTTACGAAACCAGCCCTCCTGGAAGAAATCGTCCTTAGCCCCAGGGGTGTAACAGTTTGCTTACAGCTTATGCAAATTACGAGGCGCCAAGTTGAGCACGTCCTTGCTGCTAGAAGGAGAGACCAGGCTGCCCCCGACATCTGGTGACGCAGGGAAACAGAAATCCCAACTGCGTCATCCTCCAATCAAATCAATCCCCCACCACACACCAAGTCTGGCGACGCAGGGAAACAGAAATCCCAACTGCGGCATCCTCCAATCACATCTATCCCCCACCACACTCCATCTCCGGCGACGCAGGGAAACAGAAATCCCAACTGCGGCATCCTGCAATCAAAGCTATCCCCACCAAACTCTGAACCTGGCGACGCAAGGAAACAGAAATCCCAACTGCGTCATCCTCCAATCAAATCAATCCCCCACCACACACCAAGTCTGGTGACGGAGGGAAACAGAAATCCCAACTGCGGCATCCTCCAATCAAATCCATCCCCCACCACACTCCAACCCTGGCGAAGCAAGGAAACAGAAATCCCAACTGCGGCATCCTCCAATCACATCTATCCCCCACCAAACTCCAACTCTGGCGACGCAGGGAAACAGAAATCCCAACTGCGGCATCCTCCAATCACATCTATCCCCCACCAAACTCCAACTCTGGCAACGCAGGGAAACAGAAATCCCAACTGCGGCATCCTCCAATCACATCTATCCCCCACCAAACTCCAACTCTGGCGACGCAGAGAAACAGAAATCCCAACTGCGGCATCCTGCAATCAAATCCATCCCCACCACACTCCAAGTCTGGCGACGCAGGGAAACAGAAATCCCAACTGCGGCATCCTGCAATCAAAGCTATCCCCCACCACACTCCAACTCTGGCGACGCAGTGAAACACAAATCCCAACTGCGGCGTCCTGCAATCAAAGCTATCCACACCAAACTCCAACTCTGGCAACGCAGGGAAACAGAAATCCCAACTGCGGCATCCTGCAATCAAATCCATCCCCCACCACACTCCAAGTCTGGTGACGCAGGGAAACAGAAATCCCAACTGCGTCATCCTCCAATCAAATCAATCCCCCACCACACAACAAGTCTGGCGACGCAGGGAAACAGAAATCCCAACTGCGGCATCCTCCAATCACATCTATCCCCCACCAAACTCCAACTCTGGCGACGCAGGGAAACAGAAATCCCAACTGCGGCATCCTGCAATCAAACCTATCCCCCACCAAAATCCAACTCTGGCGACGCAGGGAAACAGAAATCCCAACGGCAGCATCCTGAAATCAAAGCTATCCCCCAACAAACGCCAACTCTGTCGACGCAGGGAAACAGAAATCCCAACTGCGGCATCCTCCAATCACATCTATCCCCCACCAAACTCCAACTCGGGCGATGCAGGGAAACAGAAATCCCAACTGCGGCTTCCTGCAATCAAAGCTATCCCCCACCAAAATCCAACTCTGGCGACGCAGGGAAACAGAAATCCCAA
The DNA here is from genome assembly GCF_018691265.1 of Tyto alba. Taxonomy (NCBI): domain Eukaryota; kingdom Metazoa; phylum Chordata; class Aves; order Strigiformes; family Tytonidae; genus Tyto; species Tyto alba. The sequence continues at coordinate 1,564,058 of NW_024881318.1, forward strand.
CGGCAGCATCCTGAAATCAAAGCCATCCCCCAACACACGCCAACTCTGTCGACGCAGGGAAACAGAAATCCCAACTGCGGCATCCTCCAATCACATCTATCCCCCACCAAACTCCAACTCGGGCGACGCAGGGAAACAGAAATCCCAACTGCGGCTTCCTGCAATCAAAGCTATCCCCCACCACACTCCAACCCTGGCGACGCAAGGAAACAGAAATCCCAACTCCGGCATTCCGCAATCAAAGCTATCCCCCACCAAACTCTGAACCTGCTGACGCAAGTCAGCAGACAACCCAACAGCAGCATCCGGCCGTCAGCAGTGTGAGCGACCACAATCCAAGTCTGGCGACGCAGGGAAACAGAAATCCCAACTGCGGCATCCTGCAATCAAAACTATCCCCACCAAACTCCAACTCTGTCGACGCAGGGAAACAGAAATCCCAACTGCGGCATCCTCCAATCAAAGCTATCCCCACCAAACTCCAACTCTGGCGACGCAGGGAAAAAGAAATCCCAACTGCGGCATCCTGCAATCAAAGCTATCCCCACCACACTCCAACTCTGGCAACGCAGGAAACAAAAATCCAACTTGCAGCTTCCTGCAATCAAAGCTATCCCCACCAAACTCCAACTCTGGCGACGCAGGGTAACAGAAATCCCAACTGCGGCATCCTGCAATCAAAGCTATCCCCACCAAACTCCAACTCTGGCGACGCAGGGAAACAGAAATCCCAACTGCGGCATCCTGCAATCAAATCCATCCCCCACCACACTCCAACTCTGGCGACGCAGGGAAACAGAAATCCCAACGGCGGCTTCCTGCAATCAAAGCTAACCCCACCACACTCCAAGTCTGGCGACGCAGGGGAACAGAAATCCCAACGGCAACATCCTGAAATCAAATCCATCCCCCACCACACGCCAAGTCTGGCGACGCAGGGAAACAGAAATCCCAACTGCGGCATCCTGCAATCAAAGCTATCCCCACCAAACTCTGAACCTGGCGACGGAGGGAAACAGAAATCCCAACTGCGGCATCCTCCAATCAAATCCATCCCCCACCACAGTCCAAGTCTGGCGACGCAGAGAAACAGAAATCCCAACTGCGGCATCCTGCAATCAAAGCTACCACCCACCACACTCCAAGTCTGGTGACGGAGGGAAACAGAAATCCCAACTGCGTCATCCTCCAATCAAATCCATCCCCCACCACACTCCAAGTCTGGCGACGCAGAGAAACAGAAATCCCAACTGCGGCATCCTCCAATCAAATCCATCCCCCACCACACTCCAACCCTGGCGAAGCAAGGAAACAGAAATCCCAACTGCGGCATCCTCCAATCACATCTATCCCCCACCAAACTCCAACTCTGGCGACGCAGGGAAACAGAAATCCCAACTGCGGCATCCTCCAATCACATCTATCCCCCACCAAACTCCAACTCTGGCAACGCAGGGAAACAGAAATCCCAACTGCGGCATCCTCCAATCACATCTATCCCCCACCAAACTCCAACTCTGGCGACGCAGAGAAACAGAAATCCCAACTGCGGCATCCTGCAATCAAATCCATCCCCACCACACTCCAAGTCTGGCGACGCAGGGAAACAGAAATCCCAACTGCGGCATCCTGCAATCAAAGCTATCCCCCACCACACTCCAACTCTGGCGACGCAGTGAAACACAAATCCCAACTGCGGCGTCCTGCAATCAAAGCTATCCCCACCAAACTCCAACTCTGGCAACGCAGGGAAACAGAAATCCCAACTGCGGCATCCTGCAATCAAATCCATCCCCCACCACACTCCAAGTCTGGTGACGCAGGGAAACAGAAATCCCAACTGCGTCATCCTCCAATCAAATCAATCCCCCACCACACTACAAGTCTGGCGACGCAGGGAAACAGAAATCCCAACTGCGGCATCCTCCAATCACATCTATCCCCCACCAAACTCCAACTCTGGCGACGCAGGGAAACAGAAATCCCAACTGCGGCATCCTGCAATCAAAGCTATCCCCCACCAAACTCTGAACCTGACGACGCAGGGAAACAGAAATCCCAACTGCGGCATCCTGCAATCAAAGCTATCCCCACCAAACTCTGAACCTGGCGTCGAAGGGAAACAGAAATCCCAACTGCGGCATCCTGCAATCAAAGCTATCCCCCACCACACTCCAAGTCTGGTGACGGAGGGAAACAGAAATCCCAACTGCGGCATCCTCCAATCAAATCCATCCCCCACCACAGTCCAAGTCTGGCGACGCAGAGAAACAGAAATCCCAACTGCGGCATCCTGCAATCAAAGCTATCCCCCACAACACTCCAAGTCTGGTGACGGAGGGAAACAGAAATCCCAACTGCGTCATCCTCCAATCAAATCCATCCCCCACCACAGTCCAAGTCTGGCGACGCAGAGAAACAGAAATCCCAACTGCGGCATCCTGCAATCAAAGCTATCCCCCACCACACTCCAAGTCTGGCGACGCAGAGAAACAGAAATCCCAACTGCGGCAACCTCCAATCAAATCCATCCCCCACCACACTCCAAGTCTGGCGACGCAGAGAAACAGAAATCCCAACTGCGGCAACCTGCAATCAAAGCTATCCCCACCAAACTCCAAGTCTGGCGACGCAGGGAAACAGAAATCCCAACTGCGGCATCCTCCAATCAAATCCATCCCCCACCACACTCCAACCCTGGCGAAGCAAGGAAACAGAAATCCCAACTCCGGCATTCCGCAATCAAAGCTATCCCCCACCAAGGTCTGAACCTGGTGACGCATGTCAGCAGACAACCCAACAGCAGCATCCGGCCGTCACCAGTGTGTGCGGCCACAATCCAAGTCTGGCGACGCAGGGAAACAGAAATCCCAACTGCGGCATCCAGTAATCGAAGCAATCCCCCACCAAACTCTGAACCTGGCGACGCAGGGAAACAGAAATCCCAACTGCGGCATCCTCCAATCAAAGCTATACCCCAACACACTCCAACCCTGGCGACGCAAGGAAACAGAAATCCCAACTCCGGCATTCCGCAATCAAAGCTATCCCCCACCAAACTCTGAACCTGGTGACGCAAGTCAGCAGACAACCCAACAGCAGCATCCGGCCGTCAGCAGTGTGAGCGACCACAAACCAAGTCTGGCGACGCAGGGAAACAGAAATCCCAACTGCGGCATCCTGCAATCAAAGCTATCCCCACCAAACTCCAACTCTGTCGACGCAGGGAAACAGAAATCCCAACTGCGGCATCCTCCAATCAAAGCTATCCCCACCAAACTCCAACTCTGGCGACGCAGGGAAAAAGAAATCCCAACTGCGGCATCCTGCAATCAAAGCTATCCCCACCACACTCCAACTCTGGCAACGCAGGGAAACACAAATCCCAACTGCGGCTTCCTGCAATCAAATCTATTCCCCAACACACTCCAACCCTGGCGACGCAGGGAAACAGAAATCCCAACTGCTGCTTCCTGCCATCAAATCTATTCCCCAACACACTCCAACTCGGGCGACGCAGGGAAACAGAAATCCCAACTGCGGCATCCTCCAATCAAATCCATCCCCCACCACACTCCAAGTCTGGCGACGCAGGGAAACAAAAATCCAAAGTGCGGCTTCCTGCAATCAAAGCTATCCCCACCAAACTCCAACTCTGGCGACGCATGGTAACAGAAATCCCAACTGCGGCATCCTGCAATCAAAGCTATCCCCACCAAACTCCAAGTCTGGCGACGCAGGGAAACAGAAATCCCAACTGCGGCATCCTGAAATCAAATCCATCCCCCACCACACTCCAACTCTGGCGACGCAGGGAAACAGAAATCCCAACGGCGGCTTCCTGCAATCAAAGCTATCCCCACCACACTCCAAGTCTGGCGACGCAGGGGAACAGAAATCCCAATGGCAGCATCCTGAAATCAAATCCATCACCCACCACACTCCAAGTCTGGCGACGCAGGGAAACAGAAATCCCAACTGCGGCATCCTGCAATCAAAGCTATCCCCACCAAACTCTGAACCTGGCGACGCAGGGAAACAGAAATCCCAACTGCGGCATCCTGCAATCAAAGCTATCCCCCACCACACTCCACGTCTGGCGACGGAGGGAAACAGAAATCCCAACTGCGGCATCCTCCAATCAAATCCATCCCCCACCACACTCCAAGTCTGGCGACGCAGAGAAACAGAAATCCCAACTGCGGCATCCTGCAATCAAAGCTACCACCCACCACACTCCAAGTCCAGTGACGCAGGGAAACAGAAATCCCAACTGCGGCTTCCTGCAATCAAAGCTATTCCCACCAAACTCCAAGTCTGGCGACGCAGGGAAACAGAAATCCCAACTGCGGCATCCTGCAATCAAAGCTATCCCCACCAAACTCCAACTCTGGCGACGCAGGGAAACAGAAATCCCAACTGCGGCTTCCTGCAATCAAAGCTATCCCCCAGCACACTCCAACCCGGGCGAAGGAAGGAAACAGAAATCCCAACTCTGGCATTCCGCAATCAAAGCTATCCCCCACCAAGGTCTGAACCTGGTGACGCAAGTCAGCAAACAACCCAACAGCAGCATCCGGCCGTCACCAGTGTGAGCGGCCACAATCCAAGTCTGGCGACGCAGGGAAACACAAATCCCAACTGCGGCATCCTGCAATCAAAGCCATCCCCCACCACACTCCAACTCTGGCGACGCAGGGAAACAGAAATCCCAACTGCGGCATCCTCCAATCACATCTATCCCCCACCAAACTCCAACTCTGGCGACGCAGGGAAACAGAAATCCCAACGGCGGCTTCCTGCAATCAAAGCTATCCCCACCAAAATCCAACTCTGGCGACGCAGGGAAACAGAAAATCCAACTGCGGCTTCCTGCAATCAAACCTATCCCCCACCACACTCCAAGTCCAGTGACGCAGGGAAACAGAAATCCCAACTGCGGCTTCCTGCAATCAAAGCTATCCCCACCAAACTCCAACTCTGGCGACGCAGGGAAACAGAAATCCCAACTGCGGCATCCTGCAATCAAAGCTATCCCCACCAAACTCCAACTCTGTCGACGCAGGGAAACAGAAATCCCAACTGCGGCATCCTCCAATCAAAGCTATCCCCACCAAACTCCAACTCTGGCGACGCAGGGAAACACAAATCCCAACTACCTCTTCCTGCAATCAAATCTATTCCCCAACACACTCCAACCCTGGCGACGCAGGGAAACAGAAATCCCAACTGCTGCTTCCTGCAATCAAATCTATTCCCCAACACACTCCAACTCGGGCGACGCAGGGAAACAGAAATCCCAACTGTGGCATCCTCCAATCAAATCCATCCCCCACCACACTCCAAGTCTGGCGACGCAGAGAAACAGAAATCCCAACTGCGGCATCCTGCAATCAAAGCTATCCCCACCAAACTCCAAGTCTGGCGACGCAGGGAAACAGAAATCCCAACTGCGGCATCCTGCAATCAAAGCTATCCCCACCAAACTCCAAGTCTGGCGATGCAGGGAAACAGAAAATCCAACTGCGGTTTCCTGCAATCAAACCTATCCCCCACCACACTCCAACTCGGGCGACGCAGGGAAACAGAAATCCCAACTGTGGCATCCTCCAATCAAATCCATCCCCCACCACACTCCAAGTCTGGCGACGCAGGGAAACAAAAATCCAAAGTGCGGCTTCCTGCAATCAAAGCTATCCCCACCAAACTCCAACTCTGGCGACGCAGGGTAACAGAAATCCCAACTGCGGCATCCTGCAATCAAAGCTATCCCCACCAAACTCCAAGTCTGGCGACGCAGGGAAACACAAATCCCAACTGCGGCATCCTGAAATCAAATCCATCCCCCACCACACTCCAACTCTGGCGACGCAGGGAAACAGAAATCCCAACGGCGGCTTCCTGCAATCAAAGCTATCCCCACCACACTCCAAGTCTGGCGACGCAGGGAAACAGAAATCCCAACTGTGGCATCCTCCAATCAAATCCATCCCCCACCACACTCCAAGTCTGGCGACGCAGAGAAACAGAAATCCCAACTGCGGCATCCTGCAATCAAAGCTATCCCCACCAAACTCCAAGTCTGGCGACGCAGGGAAACAGAAATCCCAACTGCGGCATCCTGCAATCAAAGCTATCCCCACCAAACTCCAACTCTGGCGATGCAGGGAAACAGAAAATCCAACTGCGGTTTCCTGCAATCAAACCTATCCCCCACCACACTCCAAGTCCAGTGACGCAGGGAAACAGAAATGCCAACTGCGGCATCCTGCAATCAAAGCTATCCCCACCAAACTCCAACTCTGTCGACGCAGGGAAACAAAAATCCAAACTGCGGCATCCTCCAATCAAAGCTATCCCCACCAAACTCCAACTCTGGCGACGCAGGGAAACACAAATCCCAACTACGTCTTCCTGCAATCAAATCTATTCCCCAACACACTCCAACCCTGGCGACGCAGGGAAACAGAAATCCCAACTGCTGCTTCCTGCAATCAAATCTATTCCCCAACACACTCCAACTCGGGCGACGCAGGGAAACAGAAATCCCAACTGTGGCATCCTCCAATCAAATCCATCCCCCACCACACTCCAAGTCTGGCGACGCAGAGAAACAGAAATCCCAACTGCGGCATCCTGCAATCAAAGCTATCCCCACCAAACTCCAAGTCTGGCGACGCAGGGAAACAGAAATCCCAACTGCGGCATCCTGCAATCAAAGCTATCCCCACCAAACTCCAAGTCTGGCGATGCAGGGAAACAGAAAATCCAACTGCGGTTTCCTGCAATCAAACTTATCCCCCACCACACTCCAAGTCTGGCGACGCAGGGAAACAGAAATCCCAACGGCAGCATCCTGAAATCAAATCCATCCCCCACCACACTCCAAGTCTGGCGACGCAGGGAAACAAAATCCAAAGTGCGGCTTCCTGCAATCAAAGCTATCCCCACCAAACTCCAACTCTGGCGACGCAGGGTAACAGAAATCCCAACTGCGGCATCCTGCAATCAAAGCTATCCCCACCAAACTCCAAGTCTGGCGACGCAGGGAAACACAAATCCCAACTGCGGCATCCTGAAATCAAATCCATCCCCCACCACACTCCAACTCTGGCGACGCAGGGAAACAGAAATCCCAACGGCGGCTTCCTGCAATCAAAGCTATCCCCACCACACTCCAAGTCTGGCGACGCAGGGAAACAGAAATCCCAACTGTGGCATCCTCCAATCAAATCCATCCCCCACCACACTCCAAGTCTGGCGACGCAGAGAAACAGAAATCCCAACTGCGGCATCCTGCAATCAAAGCTATCCCCACCAAACTCCAAGTCTGGCGACGCAGGGAAACAGAAATCCCAACTGCGGCATCCTGCAATCAAAGCTATCCCCACCAAACTCCAACTCTGGCGATGCAGGGAAACAGAAAATCCAACTGCGGTTTCCTGCAATCAAACCTATCCCCCACCACACTCCAAGTCCAGTGACGCAGGGAAACAGAAATGCCAACTGCGGCATCCTGCAATCAAAGCTATCCCCACCAAACTCCAACTCTGTCGACGCAGGGAAACAAAAATCCAAACTGCGGCATCCTCCAATCAAAGCTATCCCCACCAAACTCCAACTCTGGCGACGCAGGGAAACACAAATCCCAACTACGTCTTCCTGCAATCAAATCTATTCCCCAACACACTCCAACCCTGGCGACGCAGGGAAACAGAAATCCCAACTGCTGCTTCCTGCAATCAAATCTATTCCCCAACACACTCCAACTCGGGCGACGCAGGGAAACAGAAATCCCAACTGTGGCATCCTCCAATCAAATCCATCCCCCACCACACTCCAAGTCTGGCGACGCAGAGAAACAGAAATCCCAACTGCGGCATCCTGCAATCAAAGCTATCCCCACCAAACTCCAAGTCTGGCGACGCAGGGAAACAGAAATCCCAACTGCGGCATCCTGCAATCAAAGCTATCCCCACCAAACTCCAAGTCTGGCGATGCAGGGAAACAGAAAATCCAACTGCGGTTTCCTGCAATCAAACTTATCCCCCACCACACTCCAAGTCTGGCGACGCAGGGAAACAGAAATCCCAACGGCAGCATCCTGAAATCAAATCCATCCCCCACCACACTCCAAGTCTGGCGACGCAGGGAAACAAAAATCCAAAGTGCGGCTTCCTGCAATCAAAGCTATCCCCACCAAACTCCAACTCTGGCGACGCAGGGTAACAGAAATCCCAACTGCGGCATCCTGCAATCAAAGCTATCCCCACCAAACTCCAAGTCTGGCGACGCAGGGAAACACAAATCCCAACTGCGGCATCCTGAAATCAAATCCATCCCCCACCACACTCCAACTCTGGCGACGCAGGGAAACAGAAATCCCAACGGCGGCATTCCTGCAATCAAAGCTATCCCCACCACACTCCAAGTCTGGCGACGCAGGGAAACAGAAATCCCAACTGCTGGCATCCTCCAATCAAATCCATCCCCCACCACACTCCAAGTCTGGCGACGCAGAGAAACAGAAATCCCAACTGCGGCATCCTGCAATCAAAGCTATCCCCACCAAACTCCAACTCTGGCGATGCAGGGAAACAGAAAATCCAACTGCGGTTATCCTGCAATCAAACCTATCCCCCACCACACTCCAAGTCCAGTGACGCAGGGAAACAGAAATCCCAACTGCGGCATCCTGCAATCAAAGCTATCCCCACCAAACTCCAACTCTGGCGAAGCACGGAAACACAAATCCCAACGGCGGCTTCCTGCAATCAAACCTATCCCCAACCACACTCCAAATCCGGTGACGCAGGGAAACAGAAATCCCAACTGCGGCATACTGCAATCAAAGCTATTCCCACCAAACTCCAAATCTGTCGACGCAGGGAAACAGAAATCCCAACTGCGGCATCCTGCAATCAAAGCTATCCCCACCAAACTCTGAACCTGACGACGCAGTGAAACAGAAATCCCAACTGCGGCATCCTGCAATCAAAGCTATCCCCACCAACCTCTGAACCTGGCGACGCAAGGAAACAGAAATCCCAACTGCGTCATCCTCCAATCAAATCCATCCCCCACCACACACCAAGTCTGGTGACGGAGGGAAACAGAAATCCCAACTGCGGCATCCTGCAATCAAATCCATCCCCCACCACACTCCAACTCTGGCGACAGCAGGGAAACAGAAATCCCAACTGCGGCATCCTCCAATCAAATCTATCCCCCACCACACTCCAACTCTGGCGAAGCAAGGGAAACAGAAATCCCAACTGCGGCATCCTGCAATCAAAGCTATCCCCCACCACACTCCAACTCTGGCGACGCAGGGAAACAGAAATCCCAACTGCGGCATCCTGCAATCAAATCTATCCCCCACCACACTCCAAGTCTGGCGACGCAGGGAAACAGAAATCCCAACTGCGGCATCCTGCAATCAAAGCTATCCCCCACCACACTCCAAGTCTGGTTGCCGCGATTGAGAGACGGAGACCCAGCTCGATGCAAGTTAGGATCTACTTTATTGAACACAACAACCGATTTTATATTCCAAACAGACAAAGAGAGACACGTGTTTTAAGCTGATTGGCACAATGGTTAATCACCTAATACATATTACAAAAATTGAGCTCATGATTGGCTAACGTCTAAGGTCAGCTTGACTTTTTCTGCAGTTAATTTTCTGCTAGCTCACAGCATTCTTCTCCTTAACGACTTCTACTCCTGTTTCTATAGCACGTGCTTATCTCTAGTTACGAAACCAGCCCTCCTGGAAGAAATCGTCCTTAGCCCCAGGGGTGTAACAGTTTGCTTACAGCTTACTGCAAATTACGAGGCGCCAAGTTGAGCACGTCCTTGCTGCTAGAAGGAGAGACCAGGCTGCCCCCGACATCTGGTGACGCAGGGAAACAGAAATCCCAACTGCGTCATCCTCCAATCAAATCAATCCCCCACCACACACCAAGTCTGGCGACGCAGGGAAACAGAAATCCCAACTGCGGCTTCCTGCAATCAAAGCTATCCCCCACCACACTCCATCTCCGGCGACGCAGGGAAACAGAAATCCCAACTGCGGCATCCTGCAATCAAAGCTATCCCCACCAAACTCCAACTCTGGCGACGCAGGGAAACAGAAATCCCAACTGCGGCTTCCTGCATTCAAATCCATCCCCCAACACACTCCAACCCTGGCGAAGAAGGGAAACAGAAATCCCAACTGCGGCATCCTGCAATCAAAGCTATCCCCACTGTTATAAATTGAGACCACAATGGATCATAATCCAATTATAATTTTATTAATTATAGCAAGTAGAATATGAGCAAAGACAGCGCTGGACGGCAGGGGAGTCTGCGCTCCGCCAACTGCCGTACTGATCAGTTCAAACAGTTCCTTTTTATACATTTTTACATTCGTGGTTGTCTTTGATCAGTACCCCCTTCTGCTTGCACAAGTATCTGGTTTGTGTAAGCAATTGCGGTTATCTTATCTCACGCAGTCATCTTGTCTCACAGGTTATCTTGTCTCACACAAGCGGTGTCTGGCAGCTATTTGCATAAGCAGTTTTTTTGTCTTTTGCCGCCTAACCTTTACATTGAGCTTAACATAAATTTCAATAAACAATACCCTTAGTTCATAGTTTCTTACAATCCCCCCTTTTTCTTTTATCCTATTATTGTTTATTAGATGCTACTTTCATTTTCGTCACTGCAAGCAAACCTTTTTCCACAATTCCAACATTTATCATAACACTCTCAAGATAATACCTTACAATTACAATCATAGTTTTCACGTGGCATAACGCATTCACAACAATCTTTTCCACCAGGAAGCTCCTAATAGATCATCCCACCATTCTGAGTCTAACATTGAGGGTGTTTTCAGAGCACCATAGGTAAAACAGCTCTTATTCTATCTGCTATGTGCAGTTGTCGCCTTAATGTTTTTGCCGTGTGTTATTTATTCCTTGCTTTGTTCAGTTAATCCAACAAGTTGTGACCAACATGCAATTTGCTACTACTGTTTCACCTGTTGGTGTTAAGCAAATTCGAGCTGTGTGCCGAACTGCACAGTCAACCGTACTATCAGACACTCTGTAAACAATAATCAACAATTTATTAGCAAACAAGAACCTGAAATAATTAACTGTATAACAATCCAGCAAAGTCCCACGCGACACAATCAGAAAGAGAAAAAGTAAGAACCAAAGATATCAGCACTGTCCTTTGGATGTTGTCCTTCAATGTCTTGTTACCCTTACTCACAGGGCGATAGCGATAGAAAGAACAACAGTCACGCGCCGCGTGGTAACTCCTCTGATCAATAACATTTTCTTCTTTGAACTATAAGTCTGTTTCCATCACCTCATCAAGGTTTCGAGGGCGTCTTAGTTGTCTTCGTGATCTTGGAGGATTGGGGGGAGGAGGTGATCTCCGACACCAGCCACGAGACATTCCCTCGCATACCACGATGGCAACGACAGTCACCACCAATATAATGAAAAATCCCAACAGCAGGGCGGCGCACACGGGATCGTCCCCTACTCCCATCTTCCCAAGATTGCAATCCAGTGGGATCAGTAAGATTAGTGGGATAGTCCAGCCCCAGGCTAGCGGCTTGACCGAGGAAGGTCCAAGTGCGCAATGAGCGGAAGTTTCTCTTCCACCCAGAATGACTGTGCTGCCTAGATCTGGGCGGGCCTGGCAGTTGTTTTTGCCATCCGGGTATAGCCGAACTTTCGAGACCCTCCAGCAACACATGCGCTTTGGACTGGGGGCGTGGAAATCCATTTTCCTGCTGCGTATGTGGACCCTGACTCCTGATCCCTACAGACCAGGCAGGTTCGCCACTCGCGCTCTCACTCTTGTACCTCCGATACCGCGAAAACAATGGAGCGTGCTTATGCATGGGCAGCAATTTATTGTGCAGCCTTGATGTTGGTAGCCCTCACTTTGTTTGCCTTTTTACTACATATCTTTTGCCCTTGTAAATGTTCCTCTTTCAAGTACGCATGTAGTTGTATCTGCTTATGTAAACCACCATCTCCTTTGGTTAACCATGTCGAAAATTCTGTTATAGGTCTTTTCGGCGGTTTTGGTACTGGCTGTTTTACTTCTGTCACATCTTTTACTTGGATTCTCTTCTTCCCACTAAAAATATCTCCATCCACCCTTCTGTCTTTGGGAAAGCAAAGCCACTCTGATGTTGGACATAACAGTAAAGCACTTGCTGCACAAATTTGCCACTATTAAAGCAAACCATACCAGGATGATTAGCAGAGGTCCGGTATAACATATGCTCCCACCTCTCATGCCTATGGGGTTGCAGCCCACAGCTGAGAAAAAGGTCTTCTTGGTGGCGAGCACAGAGGTTAACCCGGTCTTGCCCTCTACTGTTTAACAAATCCGTGTGTTAAGAGTTAGTCAATTCAAGTTGTAGCCACTTCCTTTGTTTCTAAGCAAAGCAAAATTTTGGCACTTTCCGATAGTGTCCTCCCATCAACTCTCAGGGACATCACAAATTCTGGGGACTAACCTCTTTTTCCCCGTAAATCAAGGTTACAGTTCATGCCCCTTCCCTATACAGTTATAAGACAATTTTCTCCATCTGCAAGAAATACCACATCCGGTAACACATTTCACATTCACACAAAACCCACGCTTCATGACATCCATGCATACACTCGAGACAAGGTATTACTCAATTAGGTTGATTTTCTAGCAATGCCTAATTGACTCCAAAATGCTCATAATCTCACATGTCTGTCAGTTAATGCTCGGTAAACGCCAGCTTTTCCCTGACAGTTTTTTTTGTTTGGTTTTGTCTTTTTTTTTTTGTTTTTGTTTCCTTATACAGCAAGTAAGTAAATGAATAAGTAAATTTTCACAGTGTTACCTCTGAACCCAGTCAAAAACCCAGTCAAACCACTGGTTAAGAGTCATTCAATCCCCTCCTGATGAATTTACTTAGTCCTTTGAGGGTGACTTGTAGTTGGTCAGTTGATGGTACCACAGTCCACTCCTGAGGCTTTTCCACTAGTCCTTTTCCTCAGGAGGCAAGAGTCCACCCCTTTTCTTTTGTTCGGATCGCTGTCTCGGTGATCAGCAGCACCTGAAATGGACCTTCCCACTCGGGAGTTAATGATTAATCTTTCCACACTTTTATCAATACCCAATCACCTGGTTTTACATTGTGGATATTTAAAAGCCAATGGTGGTATTTGAGGCAGAAGTCCTTTCTTTCTTAGTTTCATTAAAGTGTTACCAATTCTTATTACATACTTTCTTACATACTGATCTCCTACTTCAGGGATGACAATATCCCTGTCATTACTCATACATAGTAATCCAAACATCATTTCATAGGGAGAAATTCCCAGGTCTGTTCGTGGCTGAGTATTGATCCTTAATAAGGCCAACGGCAGGCATTTAATCCAAGACATCTGAGTCTCAATCATTAACTTAGTCAAGGTTTGTTTTGAAGTTTGATTCATTCTTTCTCCTCTTCCAGAACTCCGAGGATGCCATGGGGTGTGCCATGCCCATTCGATCCCTAAGGCTTCAGATAGCTGTTGTATAATTTGTTTTAAAATGAAATATGTTCCTCCGCCCAAGTCTATTCTTTCTATTAATCCATATCTGGGGATAATGTTTTCCAGTAACACCTTGGATACCATGCTTGCCATTGCCCTTGGTGTGGGGGATTGCTTCCACCCAATGAGTTAAGTGAGCCACTAATACCAACAAATACTTTCACCCTTGTATTTAAGGTAGCTCTGTTAAGTCTACCTGGAGGCTTTGTATGGCTAGCTCCTGTTCCCCAGCCACCTTTTTTTTTTTTTTTTTTTTTTTTTTTTTTTTTTTTTTTTTTTTTTTTTTATCTCATTACCTTTTTGTTCACTTTTTGACAAATCAAACATCGATCAACTAGTTGTTTAGCCACCATATATATATTCCTATACACCCATATTGTCTAAGGAAATGATCACAAAGTGATTGCGTTCCCCAATGTATTTTCTGACGTATTAATGACAGAATTTCTCATGATCTTGTTTTATTTAACATCTGCCTTCCATCTGCTAAAGTCCATTTTCCTTCTGAATCTTTTCCCCCCTTATTTTTAAGTATATCCTTTTCTTGTTCTGTGAAATTTGGGGCTAAATTCTCATAATCCGCTGGTATTATTACCAATAAAACTACCAATGATGATTCTGTAGCTGCTTCTCTGGCTACTTAATCTGCTAAATTATTCCCCCTTATTTCCATTGATGCTCCCCTCTGATGTCCTTTCACATGCACAATTGCAATTTCTGTGGGAGCTTCAGGGCTTCTAAAACTTCTCTGATCAGCCGCTCGTGTACTAGCTCCTTCCCTTTTGTATTTATAAGCCCTCTTTCTTCCCATATTTTTCCAAATGTGTGGACCACTCCAAATGCATACTTTGAGTCTGTGTACACTGTCCCTTCCTTATCTCTCAAATATACCAATGTCTGTTTTAGGGCATAGAGTTCACAGACTTGTGCTGACCACCCAGCAGGTAATTTCCCCTTTTCAAACACTTCCATCTTCTGCCTCTCGATAATTACATAACCCAATATTTTTCCTTCTAGGCATCGAGAGGACCCATCAATAAATAGTTTTTCTCTATAGGGCAAAGGTTTATTTAACAGATCTTCTCTTATTTTCGTTTGATAATTTATAAAATCCAAACAGTTATGCTCTGGTTCCTAAATATCCTCCCCGATTCTCCTCCCATAACTCTAGTAATTTAACCACTAGTTTTCCTTCACCCAGCACCACACCTATTCCTAATTGCACTTGTAAATCTCTACCTAGCAAATTACATCCTACCCCTGGCATTAACAACAAATCATTAACAGCATATTGATCTTCCCCTTGTATTAACACATTCTTTATAACTGGGACCAAAAACCCCTTCACCTTTAGCCCCTACAGCCCAAGTTGTATCTTTTACATAATCTTCCTCCTGGGGTCTTAATTTCAAATTTATCAAGGGCTCTTCTGTTGGTATATCCCCCAGGAGGTAGAGTCCCTGACACCCCTAGTGATTACCACCCTCATCCTGTTGGGTTACTTCAAACACCAACAGGTCCCGTATTCTCTGGGGGCATTCTTGTTTATAATGCCCCCCCTTCCCACAATGAAAACATTCCCTTGTGATTTCCCTAGCCAGTGGTGCCTCTTGGTTCCGCCTTCCCTTTCATTCCCTTGCCTGTTTCAAATTTGTGATTTCCTGTCTGAGATTCCTTGTGTTTGTTTCTAACAGCTTTTTGTGCAGTTATCATAGTTTTAGCTTTAGTTTTAGCCTCTTCTTCATCCTTCCTAATATCTACTTTCTGTGCTTCTCTCAGGAGTTCCTCCAGACTCTTATTATAATGACCTAGAGTCACTCATATCTCTCCTCCGCTCTAGTTCATTATGTTTCCACTGCAGAGGGGTTACAGGGAGTTTCCTTTCCCCGGGTATCCCCTGCTGATTTTCTCTCTCCCATATCCACATTCCAACCGTTCTGATCATCTGTCTTTCTTCAGGAGAGAAAAAAATTCCCGTAATCGACTGCATCTCCTCCCATGTATATATATACTGGGTCCCAAAAATTGATCAGTCTTCTCTGACAGCCCCACAGGGTCCTCTAATAACCTCCTAAATTCATTCTTATACGCCCTCACTTTTACATTAGTGAGCGGCACATCCACAAATCCCATCCCCCCTTGAATTCCTGCCGCTGGGACTTCCCGGCAAGGGATTAACCCTAGCCGCCCCGTGCTCCCTTAAACGATTTCCCTTAAATCATGTATGAGCCGATATTTCCCATTTGGTTTCTTTACAGGCAGAATGGGGGTGTTAAAGGGTGACATACAAGGCTCTAAGATTTCTTGTGCTAATAATCGATCAATTTCTGGTTTTAATCCTCTCCGTCCGTCTAGGGAAATGGGATATTGCTTTACCCTCACAGGTATGTGGGGTTCAGAAACTTGGATTTTAATCGGTGGGATTTCCAGTCTACTAATTGTGTCCGGAGAGTACCAGACATCGGGGTTAATTTGTTTTTGCTCATCCACGGTCAAAGGATAAGTAGACACTGTTAGCTCTTGATTTTTCACTTTAATTTCTAATTGTAATTCAACAATTAAATCTCGTCCTAGCAGATTAAATTCTGCTTCAGGGACGAGCAAGAGTTCACACATTCCAAATTTATTTTCAGTTTCGAATACCACATTTTTGATTTTGTTTACTTTAAATGGTTCTCCTTTTGCCCCAATTACTTGTACTTTTTCCGGGGAAATTTTACATCCCTCAGGTATTTGTTTAATAGTCGATTTTTTTCAGCCCCAGTGTCTACTAAAAAGGTGAACTCTTGTTTATGGGGACCTATTTTTAATTTTATCAAGGGCTTATGATGACTCCGGTCCCCTAAGATATAGAGCCCCTGGCTCTCCTATTCCGTTTTCAATATTTCCTCATCCCTGATCCTTTCTCTGCAATTCTTCTTTATATGTCCCTTCTTTCCACAGTAAAAACAACATCTCTGTTCCTTCTTTACTACTACGTTCCCTTGTTTCGTTCCAGCAGATCTGTGTTCACCAGTTCGTCCTTTACGATCCTCTCTGACCGCTGCTACCATCATTTTTACTTGTCGCTTGCTACTCTCTTCCTCTCGCCTTACATAGACTTTCTGAGCTTCTCTCAATAATTCATCCAACCCTCTATTCTGCCAGTCTTCTAACTTTTCAATCTTCTTTCTGATATCTTCCCATGATTTTGCCACAAACTGAGTTTTGAGGAGTGCTTGCCCTAAAGGGTCATCTGGATTTACCCCAGAATACAGCTGGAGGGCTTTCCTCAGTCGTTCCAGCCACTCAGTAGGGCTCTCATCTTTCTTTTGCATTTCATTAAATGCTTTATTAATATTCTGGCCACAGGGTACTGCTTCTCTAATTCCCTGAATTACTATAGTTCTCAGGTCCTGCATATGAGTTCTATGCACCGGATCCTGATTATCTCTATTAGGTCTTTGGAGTGGCCATTTAATATCCGCTTGAGGTCCCTGGGCATGTTGAGCATCCCACAGTCTCATTCCTGCTCGTCTAATCATATCTCTTTCCTCGGTAGTAAATAATTGACCAAGGATAGATTGCATCTCATCCCAAGTATAAAGGTTTGGTCCAAAAAATTGATTTAATCTTTCTGCCACTCCGAGTGGGTCCTCAATTAAGTTTCCCATCTCGGTTCTTTTAAAATCTCATAGGTCAGCCGAGTTTAGGGGTACGGAAATATATCCGATCACGGGTTGAGGTCCCCCCATGGGTATTTCCCTTAGGGGGTACATCTGAGCTGCCCCTTTTTGGCTTCTAGTTACACGTCTAGGAGGAGGGGGAGACTCTTGTTCCGACTCCGGTGGGGGAGTGGGCGCTCTGGGGACCCCTGGAGGGGCTGTGGGAGCAGGAGGGGAAATGTAAGGAGGGGGGGTTAGAAGGGTTTCGTCTAACCCTTCCTTCTTTTTCTTTTGTTTAGTTTATTTCATTCAGCGGGTAAAGTCTAGCTCCCAGTCTTTTTAGCCACACTCCCGCATACTGACTTTCTTCCGGGTTAAGGGGTTTTTTATTATTAACCCAGAGATTTAATTGTTGCATTTATCCAATCTTCTTCTGACCCGCAGACTGGCCAAAAGACATTTTAGAAATCTTCTTCCCTCCCCATATCTTAGTACAATATTCTATCATTTTCTGCTTATCTTTCCCTAGTGTTCCAGGGAAATATCTCCAATTGTCTAAGATATATGCCAGAGGGGTATTCTTAGGTACAGTGGGTACCCTTCCCATGGGAGTCGAAGGCTTGCTGCCCTTCGCCCCCATCTTCTGGATTATCCACAAACACACACTCACTTGCTCCCCTTGTTCCTGGCCCAGTCCCTCGCGGGAAATGGGAAACGCAGTACTTAAGGGTCCGCACTCGCTTGGTTCAGTATATCGAACCTCTCATTCGTTATAATCCAGGAAACCCAATCCCGCCCGAACGGTAAACCCGCGAACAAATTCGCAATATACTTACGCATCCTGCGTCTTCGTCCGGACTCCCGTGCACAGAATTTTTATGGGATTTTACCGGTTTCTCCTTTGCTCATTATTCTAGAATTTAGGTTCGTCGGTAAGGATGGGGTGGGCTATCAGTCGCGGGGCCACGGATTGCCGCGGGGCGCCTCCCCGGAGGACAGAAGACCACCGTTCCTTATCCGAGTCACGGCACCATGAAATTGTTATAAATTGAGACCACAATGGATCATAATCCAATTATAATTTTATTAATTATAGCAAGTAGAATATGAGCAAAGACAGCGCTGGACGGCAGGGGAGTCTGCGCTCCGCCAACTGCCGTACTGATCAGTTCAAACAGTTCCTTTTTATACATTTTTACATTCGTGGTTGTCTTTGATCAGTACCCCCTTCTGCTTGCACAAGTATCTGGTTTGTGTAAGCAATTGCGGTTATCTTATCTCACGCAGTCATCTTGTCTCACAGGTTATCTTGTCTCACACAAGCGGTGTCTGGCAGCTATTTGCATAAGCAGTTTTTTTGTCTTTTGCCGCCTAACCTTTACATTGAGCTTAACATAAATTTCAATAAACAATACCCTTAGTTCATAGTTTCTTACACCATCAAACTCCAACTCTGGCGACGCAGGGAAACACAAATCCCAACTGCGGCATCCTGCAATCAAAGCTATCCCCCACCAAAATCCAACTCTGGCGACGCAGGGAAACAGAAATCCCAACGGCAGCATCCTGAAATCAAAGCTATCCCCCAACAAACGCCAACTCTGTCGACGCAGGGAAACAGAAATCCCAACTGCGGCATCCTCCAATCACATCTATCCCCCACCAAACTCCAACTCGGGCGATGCAGGGAAACAGAAATCCCAACTGCGGCTTCCTGCAATCAAAGCTATCCCCCACCAAAATCCAACTCTGGCGACGCAGGGAAACAGAAATCCCAACGGCAGCATCCTGAAATCAAAGCCATCCCCCAACACACGCCAACTCTGTCGACGCAGGGAAACAGAAATCCCAACTGCGGCATCCTCCAATCACATCTATCCCCCACCAAACTCCAACTCGGGCGACGCAGGGAAACAGAAATCCCAACTGCGGCTTCCTGCAATCAAAGCTATCCCCCACCACACTCCAACCCTGGCGACGCAAGGAAACAGAAATCCCAACTCCGGCATTCCGCAATCAAAGCTATCCCCCACCAAACTCTGAACCTGCTGACGCAAGTCAGCAGACAACCCAACAGCAGCATCCGGCCGTCAGCAGTGTGAGCGACCACAATCCAAGTCTGGCGACGCAGGGAAACAGAAATCCCAACTGCGGCATCCTGCAATCAAAACTATCCCCACCAAACTCCAACTCTGTCGACGCAGGGAAACAGAAATCCCAACTGCGGCATCCTCCAATCAAAGCTATCCCCACCAAACTCCAACTCTGGCGACGCAGGGAAAAAGAAATCCCAACTGCGGCATCCTGCAATCAAAGCTATCCCCACCACACTCCAACTCTGGCAACGCAGGAAAACAAAATCCAAATTGCAGCTTCCTGCAATCAAAGCTATCCCCACCAAACTCCAACTCTGGCGACGCAGGGTAACAGAAATCCCAACTGCGGCATCCTGCAATCAAAGCTATCCCCACCAAACTCCAACTCTGGCGACGCAGGGAAACAGAAATCCCAACTGCGGCATCCTGAAATCAAATCCATCCCCCACCACACTCCAACTCTGGCGACGCAGGGAAACAGAAATCCAAACGGCGGCTTCCTGCAATCAAAGCTAACCCCACCACACTCCAAGTCTGGCGACGCAGGGGAACAGAAATCCCAACGGCAACATCCTGAAATCAAATCCATCCCCCACCACACGCCAAGTCTGGCGACGCAGGGAAACAGAAATCCCAACTGCGGCATCCTGCAATCAAAGCTATCCCCACCAAACTCTGAACCTGGCGACGGAGGGAAACAGAAATCCCAACTGCGGCATCCTCCAATCAAATCCATCCCCCACCACAGTCCAAGTCTGGCGACGCAGAGAAACAGAAATCCCAACTGCGGCATCCTGCAATCAAAGCTACCACCCACCACACTCCAAGTCTGGTGACGGAGGGAAACAGAAATCCCAACTGCGTCATCCTCCAATCAAATCCATCCCCCACCACACTCCAAGTCTGGCGACGCAGAGAAACAGAAATCCCAACTGCGGCATCCTCCAATCAAATCCATCCCCCACCACACTCCAACCCTGGCGAAGCAAGGAAACAGAAATCCCAACTGCGGCATCCTCCAATCACATCTATCCCCCACCAAACTCCAACTCTGGCGACGCAGGGAAACAGAAATCCCAACTGCGGCATCCTCCAATCACATCTATCCCCCACCAAACTCCAACTCTGGCAACGCAGGGAAACAGAAATCCCAACTGCGGCATCCTCCAATCACATCTATCCCCCACCAAACTCCAACTCTGGCGACGCAGAGAAACAGAAATCCCAACTGCGGCATCCTGCAATCAAATCCATCCCCACCACACTCCAAGTCTGGCGACGCAGGGAAACAGAAATCCCAACTGCGGCATCCTGCAATCAAAGCTATCCCCCACCACACTCCAACTCTGGCGACGCAGTGAAACACAAATCCCAACTGCGGCGTCCTGCAATCAAAGCTATCCACACCAAACTCCAACTCTGGCAACGCAGGGAAACAGAAATCCCAACTGCGGCATCCTGCAATCAAATCCATCCCCCACCACACTCCAAGTCTGGTGACGCAGGGAAACAGAAATCCCAACTGCGGCATCCTCCAATCAAATCCATCCCCCACCACACTCCAAGTCTGGCGACGCAGAGGAAACAGAAATCCCAACTGCGGCATCCTGCAATCAAAGCTATCCCCACCAAACTCCAAGTCTGGCGACGCAGGGAAACAGAAATCCAACTGCGGCATCCTGCAATCAAAGCTATCCCCCACCAAACTCCAACTCTGGCGACGCAGGGAAACAGAAATCCCAACTGCGGCATTCCTGCAATCAAAGCTATCCCCACCACACTCCAAGTCCAGTGACGCAGGGAAACAGAAATCCCAACTGCGGCATCCTGCAATCAAAGCTATCCCCACCAAACTCCAACTCTGGCGAAGCACGGAAACACAAATCCCAACGGCGGCTTCCTGCAATCAAACCTATCCCCAACCACACTCCAAATCCGGTGACGCAGGGAAACAGAATCCCAACTGCGGCATACTGCAATCAAAGCTATTCCCACCAAACTCCAAATCTGTCGACGCAGGGAAACAGAAATCCCAACTGCGGCATCCTGCAATCAAAGCTATCCCCACCAAACTCTGAACCTGACGACGCAGTGAAACAGAAATCCCAACTGCGGCATCCTGCAATCAAAGCTATCCCCACCAACCTCTGAACCTGGCGACGCAAGGAAACAGAAATCCCAACTGCGTCATCCTCCAATCAAATCCATCCCCCACCACACACCAAGTCTGGTGACGGAGGGAAACAGAAATCCCAACTGCGGCATCCTCCAATCAAATCCATCCCCCACCACACTCCAACTCTGGCGACACAGGGAAACAGAAATCCCAACTGCGGCATCCTCCAATCAAATCCATCCCCCACCACACTCCAACCCTGGCGAAGCAAGGAAACAGAAATCCCAACTGCGGCATCCTCCAATCACATCTATCCCCCACCAAACTCCAACTCTGGCGACGCAGGGAAACAGAAATCCCAACTGCGGCATCCTGCAATCACATCTATCCCCCACCAAACTCCAACTCTGGCAACGCAGGGAAACAGAAATCCCAACTGCGGCATCCTCCAATCACATCTATCCCCCACCAAACTCCAACTCTGGCGACGCAGAGAAACAGAAATCCCAACTGCGGCATCCTGCAATCAAAGCTATCCCCCACCACACTCCTAACTCTGGCGACGCAGTGAAACACAAATCCCAACTGCGGCATCCTGCAATCAAATCCATCCCCCACCACACTCCAAGTCTGGCGACGCAGGGAAACACAAATCCCAACTGCGGCATCCTGCAATCAAAGCTATCCCCCACCACACTCCAAGTCTGGTTGCCGCGATTGAGAGACGGAGACCCAGCTCGATGCAAGTTAGGATCTACTTTATTGAACACAACAACCGATTTTATATTCCAAACAGACAAAGAGAGACACGTGTTTTAAGCTGATTGGCACAATGGTTAATCACCTAATACATATTACAAAAATTGAGCTCATGATTGGCTAACGTCTAAGGTCAGCTTGACTTTTTCTGCAGTTAATTTTCTGCTAGCTCACAGCATTCTTCTCCTTAACGACTTCTACTCCTGTTTCTATAGCACGTGCTTATCTCTAGTTACGAAACCAGCCCTCCTGGAAGAAATCGTCCTTAGCCCCAGGGGTGTAACAGTTTGCTTACAGCTTATGCAAATTACGAGGCGCCAAGTTGAGCACGTCCTTGCTGCTAGAAGGAGAGACCAGGCTGCCCCCGACATCTGGTGACGCAGGGAAACAGAAATCCCAACTGCGTCATCCTGCAATCAAAGCTAATCCCCCACCACACACCAAGTCTGGCGACGCAGGGAAACAGAAATCCCAACTGCGGCTTCCTGCAATCAAAGCTATCCCCCACCACACTCCATCTCCGGCGACGCAGGGAAACAGAAATCCCAACTGCGGCATCCTGCAATCAAAGCTATCCCCACCAAACTCCAACTCTGGCGACGCAGGGAAACAGAAATCCCAACTGCGGCTTCCTGCAATTCAAATCCATCCCCCAACACACTCCAACCCTGGCGAAGAAGGGAAACAGAAATCCCAACTGCGGCATCCTCCAATCAAATCAATCCCCCACCACACACCAAGTCTGGCGACGCAGGGAAACAGAAATCCCAACTGCGGCTTCCTGCAATCAAAGCTATCCCCCACCACACTCCATCTCCGGCGACGCAGGGAAACAGAAATCCCAACTGCGGCATCCTGCAATCAAAGCTATCCCCACCAAACTCCAACTCTGGCGACGCAGGGAAACAGAAATCCCAACTGCGGCTTCCTGCATTCAAATCCATCCCCCAACACACTCCAACTCTGGCGACGCAGGGAAAAAGAAATCCCAACTGCGTCATCCTCCAATCAAATCAATCCCCCACCACACTCCAAGTCTGGCGACGCAGGGAAACAGAAATCCCAACTGCGGCTTCCTGCAATCAAAGCTATCCCCCACCACACTCCATCTCCGGCGACGCAGGGTAACAGAAATCCCAACTGCGGCATCCTGCAATCAAAGCTATCCCCACCAAACTCCAACTCTGGCGACGCAGGGAAACAGAAATCCCAACTGCGGCATCCTGCAATCAAATCCATCCCCCACCACACTCCAACTCTGGCGACGCAGGGAAACAGAAATCCCAACGGCGGCTTCCTGCAATCAAAGCTATCCCCACCACACTCCAAGTCTGGCGACGCAGGGAACAGAAATCCCAACGGCAACATCCTGCAATCAAATCCATCCCCCACCACACTCCAAGTCTGGCGACGCAGGGAAACAGAAATCCCAACTGCGGCATCCTGCAATCAAAGCTATCCCCACCAAACTCTGAACCTGGCGACGGCAGGGAAACAGAAATCCCAACTGCGGCATCCTCCAATCAAATCCATCCCCCACCACAGTCCAAGTCTGGCGACGCAGAGAAACAGAAATCCCAACTGCGGCATCCTGCAATCAAAGCTACCACCCACCACACTCCAAGTCTGGCGACGGCAGGGAAACAGAAATCCCAACTGCGTCATCCTCCAATCAAATCCTATCCCCCACCACACTCCAAGTCTGGCGACGCAGAGAAACAGAAATCCCAACTGCGGCATCCTCCAATCAAATCCATCCCCCACCACACTCCAACCCTGGCGAAGCAAGGAAACAGAAATCCCAACTGCGGCATCCTCCAATCACATCTATCCCCCACCAAACTCCAACTCTGGCGACGCAGGGAAACAGAAATCCCAACTGCGGCATCCTCCAATCACATCTATCCCCCACCAAACTCCAACTCTGGCAACGCAGGGAAACAGAAATCCCAACTGCGGCATCCTCCAATCACATCTATCCCCCACCAAACTCCAACTCTGGCGACGCAGAGAAACAGAAATCCCAACTGCGGCATCCTGCAATCAAATCCATCCCCACCACACTCCAAGTCTGGCGACGCAGGGAAACAGAAATCCCAACTGCGGCATCCTGCAATCAAAGCTATCCCCCACCACACTCCAACTCTGGCGACGCAGGGAAACACAAATCCCAACTGCGGCGTCCTGCAATCAAAGCTATCCCCACCAAACTCCAACTCTGGCAACGCAGGGAAACAGAAATCCCAACTGCGGCATCCTGCAATCAAATCCTATCCCCCACCACACTCCAAGTCTGGCGACGCAGGGAAACAGAAATCCCAACTGCTGGCATCCTCCAATCAAATCCATCCCCCACCACACTCCAAGTCTGGCGACGCAGAGAAACAGAAATCCCAACTGCGGCATCCTGCAATCAAAGCTATCCCCACCAAACTCCAAGTCTGGCGACGCAGGGAAACAGAAATCCCAACTGCGGCATCCTGCAATCAAAGCTATCCCCACCAAACTCCAACTCTGGCGATGCAGGGAAACAGAAAATCCAACTGCGGTTTCCTGCAATCAAACCTATCCCCCACCACACTCCAAGTCCAGTGACGCAGGGAAACAGAAATCCCAACTGCGGCATCCTGCAATCAAAGCTATCCCCACCAAACTCCAACTCTGGCGAAGCACGGAAACACAAATCCCAACGGCGGCTTCCTGCAATCAAACCTATCCCCAACCACACTCCAAATCCGGTGACGCAGGGAAACAGAAATCCCAACTGCGGCATACTGCAATCAAAGCTATTCCCACCAAACTCCAAATCTGTCGACGCAGGGAAACAGAAATCCCAACTGCGGCATCCTGCAATCAAAGCTATCCCCACCAAACTCTGAACCTGACGACGCAGTGAAACAGAAATCCCAACTGCGGCATCCTGCAATCAAAGCTATCCCCACCAACCTCTGAACCTGGCGACGCAAGGAAACAGAAATCCCAACTGCGGCATCCTCCAATCAAATCCATCCCCCACCACACACCAAGTCTGGTGACGGAGGGAAACAGAAATCCCAACTGCGGCATCCTCCAATCAAATCCATCCCCCACCACACTCCAACTCTGGCGACACAGGGAAACAGAAATCCCAACTGCGGCATCCTCCAATCAAATCCATCCCCCACCACACTCCAACCCTGGCGAAGCAAGGAAACAGAAATCCCAACTGCGGCATCCTCCAATCACATCTATCCCCCACCAAACTCCAACTCTGGCGACGCAGGGAAACAGAAATCCCAACTGCGGCATCCTGCAATCAAATCTATCCCCCACCAAACTCCAACTCTGGCGACGCAGGGAAACAGAAATCCCAACTGCGGCATCCTCCAATCACATCTATCCCCCACCAAACTCCAACTCTGGCGACGCAGAGAAACAGAAATCCCAACTGCGGCATCCTGCAATCAAAGCTATCCCCACCACACTCTAACTCTGGCGACGCAGTGAAACACAAATCCCAACTGCGGCATCCTGCAATCAAATCCATCCCCCACCACACTCCAAGTCTGGCGACGCAGGGAAACACAAATCCCAACTGCGGCATCCTGCAATCAAAGCTATCCCCCACCACACTCCAAGTCTGGTTGCCGCGATTGAGAGACGGAGACCCAGCTCGATGCAAGTTAGGATCTACTTTATTGAACACAACAACCGATTTTATATTCCAAACAGACAAAGAGAGACACGTGTTTTAAGCTGATTGGCACAATGGTTAATCACCTAATACATATTACAAAAATTGAGCTCATGATTGGCTAACGTCTAAGGTCAGCTTGACTTTTTCTGCAGTTAATTTTCTGCTAGCTCACAGCATTCTTCTCCTTAACGACTTCTACTCCTGTTTCTATAGCACGTGCTTATCTCTAGTTACGAAACCAGCCCTCCTGGAAGAAATCGTCCTTAGCCCCAGGGGTGTAACAGTTTGCTTACAGCTTACGCAAATTACGAGGCGCCAAGTTGAGCACGTCCTTGCTGCTAGAAGGAGAGACCAGGCTGCCCCCGACATCTGGTGACGCAGGGAAACAGAAATCCCAACTGCGTCATCCTCCAATCAAATCAATCCCCCACCACACACCAAGTCTGGCGACGCAGGGAAACAGAAATCCCAACTGCGGCTTCCTGCAATCAAAGCTATCCCCCACCACACTCCATCTCCGGCGACGCAGGGAAACAGAAATCCCAACTGCGGCATCCTGCAATCAAAGCTATCCCCACCAAACTCCAACTCTGGCGACGCAGGGAAACAGAAATCCCAACTGCGGCTTCCTGCATTCAAATCCATCCCCCAACCACACTCCAACCCTGGCGAAGAAGGGAAACAGAAATCCCAACTGCGGCATCCTGCAATCAAAGCTATCCCCACTGTTATAAATTGAGACCACAATGGATCATAATCCAATTATAATTTTATTAATTATAGCAAGTAGAATATGAGCAAAGACAGCGCTGGACGGCAGGGGAGTCTGCGCTCCGCCAACTGCCGTACTGATCAGTTCAAACAGTTCCTTTTTATACATTTTTACATTCGTGGTTGTCTTTGATCAGTACCCCCTTCTGCTTGCACAAGTATCTGGTTTGTGTAAGCAATTGCGGTTATCTTATCTCACGCAGTCATCTTGTCTCACAGGTTATCTTGTCTCACACAAGCGGTGTCTGGCAGCTATTTGCATAAGCAGTTTTTTTGTCTTTTGCCGCCTAACCTTTACATTGAGCTTAACATAAATTTCAATAAACAATACCCTTAGTTCATAGTTTCTTACAATCCCCCCTTTTTCTTTTATCCTATTATTGTTTATTAGATGCTACTTTCATTTTCGTCACTGCAAGCAAACCTTTTTCCACAATTCCAACATTTATCATAACACTCTCAAGATAATACCTTACAATTACAATCATAGTTTTCACGTGGCATAACGCATTCACAACAATCTTTTCCACCAGGAAGCTCCTAATAGATCATCCCACCATTCTGAGTCTAACATTGAGGGTGTTTTCAGAGCACCATAGGTAAAACAGCTCTTATTCTATCTGCTATGTGCAGTTGTCGCCTTAATGTTTTTGCCGTGTGTTATTTATTCCTTGCTTTGTTCAGTTAATCCAACAAGTTGTGACCAACATGCAATTTGCTACTACTGTTTCACCTGTTGGTGTTAAGCAAATTCGAGCTGTGTGCCGAACTGCACAGTCAACCGTACTATCAGACACTCTGTAAACAATAATCAACAATTTATTAGCAAACAAGAACCTGAAATAATTAACTGTATAACAATCCAGCAAAGTCCCACGCGACACAATCAGAAAGAGAAAAAGTAAGAACCAAAGATATCAGCACTGTCCTTTGGATGTTGTCCTTCAATGTCTTGTTACCCTTACTCACAGGGCGATAGCGATAGAAAGAACAACAGTCACGCGCCGCGTGGTAACTCCTCTGATCAATAACATTTTCTTCTTTGAACTATAAGTCTGTTTCCATCACCTCATCAAGGTTTCGAGGGCGTCTTAGTTGTCTTCGTGATCTTGGAGGATTGGGGGGAGGAGGTGATCTCCGACACCAGCCACGAGACATTCCCTCGCATACCACGATGGCAACGACAGTCACCACCAATATAATGAAAAATCCCAACAGCAGGGCGGCGCACACGGGATCGTCCCCTACTCCCATCTTCCCAAGATTGCAATCCAGTGGGATCAGTAAGATTAGTGGGATAGTCCAGCCCCAGGCTAGCGGCTTGACCGAGGAAGGTCCAAGTGCGCAATGAGCGGAAGTTTCTCTTCCACCCAGAATGACTGTGCTGCCTAGATCTGGGCGGGCCTGGCAGTTGTTTTTGCCATCCGGGTATAGCCGAACTTTCGAGACCCTCCAGCAACACATGCGCTTTGGACTGGGGGCGTGGAAATCCATTTTCCTGCTGCGTATGTGGACCCTGACTCCTGATCCCTACAGACCAGGCAGGTTCGCCACTCGCGCTCTCACTCTTGTACCTCCGATACCGCGAAAACAATGGAGCGTGCTTATGCATGGGCAGCAATTTATTGTGCAGCCTTGATGTTGGTAGCCCTCACTTTGTTTGCCTTTTTACTACATATCTTTTGCCCTTGTAAATGTTCCTCTTTCAAGTACGCATGTAGTTGTATCTGCTTATGTAAACCACCATCTCCTTTGGTTAACCATGTCGAAAATTCTGTTATAGGTCTTTTCGGCGGTTTTGGTACTGGCTGTTTTACTTCTGTCACATCTTTTACTTGGATTCTCTTCTTCCCACTAAAAATATCTCCATCCACCCTTCTGTCTTTGGGAAAGCAAAGCCACTCTGATGTTGGACATAACAGTAAAGCACTTGCTGCACAAATTTGCCACTATTAAAGCAAACCATACCAGGATGATTAGCAGAGGTCCGGTATAACATATGCTCCCACCTCTCATGCCTATGGGGTTGCAGCCCAACAGCTGAGAAAAAGGTCTTCTTGGTGGCGAGCACAGAGGTTAACCCGGTCTTGCCCTCTACTGTTTAACAAATCCGTGTGTTAAGAGTTAGTCAATTCAAGTTGTAGCCACTTCCTTTGTTTCTAAGCAAAGCAAAATTTTGGCACTTTCCGATAGTGTCCTCCCATCAACTCTCAGGGACATCACAAATTCTGGGGACTAACCTCTTTTTCCCCGTAAATCAAGGTTACAGTTCATGCCCCTTCCCTATACAGTTATAAGACAATTTTCTCCATCTGCAAGAAATACCACATCCGGTAACACATTTCACATTCACACAAAACCCACGCTTCATGACATCCATGCATACACTCGAGACAAGGTATTACTCAATTAGGTTGATTTTCTAGCAATGCCTAATTGACTCCAAAATGCTCATAATCTCACATGTCTGTCAGTTAATGCTCGGTAAACGCCAGCTTTTCCCTGACAGTTTTTTTGTTTGGTTTTGTCTTTTTTTTTTTTGTTTTTGTTTCCTTATACAGCAAGTAAGTAAATGAATAAGTAAATTTTCACAGTGTTACCTCTGAACCCAGTCAAAAACCCAGTCAAACCACTGGTTAAGAGTCATTCAATCCCCTCCTGATGAATTTACTTAGTCCTTTGAGGGTGACTTGTAGTTGGTCAGTTGATGGTACCACAGTCCACTCCTGAGGCTTTTCCACTAGTCCTTTTCCTCAGGAGGCAAGAGTCCACCCCTTTTCTTTTGTTCGGATCGCTGTCTCGGTGATCAGCAGCACCTGAAATGGACCTTCCCACTCGGGAGTTAATGATTAATCTTTCCACACTTTTATCAATACCCAATCACCTGGTTTTACATTGTGGATATTTAAAAGCCAATGGTGGTATTTGAGGCAGAAGTCCTTTCTTTCTTAGTTTCATTAAAGTGTTACCAATTCTTATTACATACTTTCTTACATACTGATCTCCTACTTCAGGGATGACAATATCCCTGTCATTACTCATACATAGTAATCCAAACATCATTTCATAGGGAGAAATTCCCAGGTCTGTTCGTGGCTGAGTATTGATCCTTAATAAGGCCAACGGCAGGCATTTAATCCAAGACATCTGAGTCTCAATCATTAACTTAGTCAAGGTTTGTTTTGAAGTTTGATTCATTCTTTCTCCTCTTCCAGAACTCCGAGGATGCCATGGGGTGTGCCATGCCCATTCGATCCCTAAGGCTTCAGATAGCTGTTGTATAATTTGTTTTAAAATGAAATATGTTCCTCCGCCCAAGTCTATTCTTTCTATTAATCCATATCTGGGGATAATGTTTTCCAGTAACACCTTGGATACCATGCTTGCCATTGCCCTTGGTGTGGGGGATTGCTTCCACCCAATGAGTTAAGTGAGCCACTAATACCAACAAATACTTTCACCCTTGTATTTAAGGTAGCTCTGTTAAGTCTACCTGGAGGCTTTGTATGGCTAGCTCCTGTTCCCCAGCCACCTTTTTTTTTTTTTTTTTTTTTTTTTTTTTTTATCTCATTACCTTTTTGTTCACTTTTTGACAAATCAAACATCGATCAACTAGTTGTTTAGCCACCATATATATATTCCTATACACCCATATTGTCTAAGGAAATGATCACAAAGTGATTGCGTTCCCCAATGTATTTTCTGACGTATTAATGACAGAATTTCTCATGATCTTGTTTATTTAACATCTGCCTTCCATCTGCTAAAGTCCATTTTCCTTCTGAATCTTTTCCCCCCTTATTTTTAAGTATATCCTTTTCTTGTTCTGTGAAATTTGGGGCTAAATTCTCATAATCCGCTGGTATTATTACCAATAAAACTACCAATGATGATTCTGTAGCTGCTTCTCTGGCTACTTAATCTGCTAAATTATTCCCCCTTATTTCCATTGATGCTCCCCTCTGATGTCCTTTCACATGCACAATTGCAATTTCTGTGGGAGCTTCAGGGCTTCTAAAACTTCTCTGATCAGCCGCTCGTGTACTAGCTCCTTCCCTTTTGTATTTATAAGCCCTCTTTCTTCCCATATTTTTCCAAATGTGTGGACCACTCCAAATGCATACTTTGAGTCTGTGTACACTGTCCCTTCCTTATCTCTCAAATATACCAATGTCTGTTTTAGGGCATAGAGTTCACAGACTTGTGCTGACCACCCAGCAGGTAATTTCCCCTTTTCAAACACTTCCATCTTCTGCCTCTCGATAATTACATAACCCAATATTTTTCCTTCTAGGCATCGAGAGGACCCATCAATAAATAGTTTTTCTCTATAGGGCAAAGGTTTATTTAACAGATCTTCTCTTATTTTCGTTTGATAATTTATAAAATCCAAACAGTTATGCTCTGGTTCCTAAATATCCTCCCCGATTCTCCTCCCATAACTCTAGTAATTTAACCACTAGTTTTCCTTCACCCAGCACCACACCTATTCCTAATTGCACTTGTAAATCTCTACCTAGCAAATTACATCCTACCCCTGGCATTAACAACAAATCATTAACAGCATATTGATCTTCCCCTTGTATTAACACATTCTTTATAACTGGGACCAAAAACCCCTTCACCTTTAGCCCCTACAGCCCAAGTTGTATCTTTTACATAATCTTCCTCCTGGGGTCTTAATTTCAAATTTATCAAGGGCTCTTCTGTTGGTATATCCCCCAGGAGGTAGAGTCCCTGACACCCCTAGTGATTACCACCCTCATCCTGTTGGGTTACTTCAAACACCAACAGGTCCCGTATTCTCTGGGGGCATTCTTGTTTATAATGCCCCCCTTCCCACAATGAAAACATTCCCTTGTGATTTCCCTAGCCAGTGGTGCCTCTTGGTTCCGCCTTCCCTTTCATTCCCTTGCCTGTTTCAAATTTGTGATTTCCTGTCTGAGATTCCTTGTGTTTGTTTCTAACAGCTTTTGTGCAGTTATCATAGTTTTAGCTTTAGTTTTAGCCTCTTCTTCATCCTTCCTAATATCTACTTTCTGTGCTTCTCTCAGGAGTTCCTCCAGACTCTTATTATAATGACCTAGAGTCACTCATATCTCTCCTCCGCTCTAGTTCATTATGTTTCCACTGCAGAGGGGTTACAGGGAGTTTCCTTTCCCCGGGTATCCCCTGCTGATTTTCTCTCTCCCATATCCACATTCCAACCGTTCTGATCATCTGTCTTTCTTCAGGAGAGAAAAAAAATTCCCGTAATCGACTGCATCTCCTCCCATGTATATATATACTGGGTCCCAAAAATTGATCAGTCTTCTCTGACAGCCCCACAGGGTCCTCTAATAACCTCCTAAATTCATTCTTATACGCCCTCACTTTACATTAGTGAGCGGCACATCCACAAATCCCATCCCCCTTGAATTCCTGCCGCTGGGACTTCCCGGCAAGGGATTAACCCTAGCCGCCCCGTGCTCCCTTAAACGATTTCCCTTAAATCATGTATGAGCCGATATTTCCCATTTGGTTTCTTTACAGGCAGAATGGGGGTGTTAAAGGGTGACATACAAGGCTCTAAGATTCTTGTGCTAATAATCGATCAATTTCTGGTTTTAATCCTCTCCGTCCGTCTAGGGAAATGGGATATTGCTTTACCCTCACAGGTATGTGGGGTTCAGAAACTTGGATTTTAATCGGTGGGATTTCCAGTCTACTAATTGTGTCCGGAGAGTACCAGACATCGGGGTTAATTTGTTTTTGCTCATCCACGGTCAAAGGATAAGTAGACACTGTTAGCTCTTGATTTTTCACTTTAATTTCTAATTGTAATTCAACAATTAAATCTCGTCCTAGCAGATTAAATTCTGCTTCAGGGACGAGCAAGAGTTCACACATTCCAAATTTATTTTCAGTTTCGAATACCACATTTTTGATTTTGTTTACTTTAAATGGTTCTCCTTTTGCCCCAATTACTTGTACTTTTTCCGGGGAAATTTTACATCCCTCAGGTATTTGTTTAATAGTCGATTTTTTCAGCCCCAGTGTCTACTAAAAAGGTGAACTCTTGTTTATGGGGACCTATTTTTAATTTTATCAAGGGCTTATGATGACTCCGGTCCCCCTAAGATATAGAGCCCCTGGCTCTCCTATTCCGTTTTCAATATTTCCTCATCCCTGATCCTTTCTCTGCAATTCTTCTTTATATGTCCCTTCTTTCCACAGTAAAAACAACATCTCTGTTCCTTCTTTACTACTACGTTCCCTTGTTTCGTTTCCAGCAGATCTGTGTTCACCAGTTCGTCCTTTACGATCCTCTCTGACCGCTGCTACCATCATTTTTACTTGTCGCTTGCTACTCTCTTCCTCTCGCCTTACATAGACTTTCTGAGCTTCTCTCAATAATTCATCCAACCCTCTATTCTGCCAGTCTTCTAACTTTTTCAATCTTCTTTCTGATATCTTCCCATGATTTTGCCACAAACTGAGTTTTGAGGAGTGCTTGCCCTAAAGGGTCATCTGGATTTACCCCAGAATACAGCTGGAGGGCTTTCCTCAGTCGTTCCAGCCACTCAGTAGGGCTCTCATCTTTCTTTTGCATTTCATTAAATGCTTATTAATATTCTGGCCACAGGGTACTGCTTCTCTAATTCCCTGAATTACTATAGTTCTCAGGTCCTGCATATGAGTTTCTATGCACCGGATCCTGATTATCTCTATTAGGTCTTTGGAGTGGCCATTTAATATCCGCTTGAGGTCCCTGGGCATGTTGAGCATCCCACAGTCTCATTCCTGCTCGTCTAATCATATCTCTTTCCTCGGTAGTAAATAATTGACCAAGGATAGATTGCATCTCATCCCAAGTATAAAGGTTTGGTCCAAAAAATTGATTTAATCTTTCTGCCACTCCGAGTGGGTCCTCAATTAAGTTTCCCATCTCGGTTCTTTTAAAATCTCATAGGTCAGCCGAGTTTAGGGGTACGGAAATATATCCGATCACGGGTTTGAGGTCCCCCCATGGGTATTTCCCTTAGGGGGTACATCTGAGCTGCCCCTTTTTGGCTTCTAGTTACACGTCTAGGAGGAGGGGGAGACTCTTGTTCCGACTCCGGTGGGGGAGTGGGCGCTCTGGGGACCCCTGGAGGGGCTGTGGGGAGCAGGAGGGGAAATGTAAGGAGGGGGGGGTTAGAAGGGTTTCGTCTAACCCTTCCTTCTTTTTCTTTTGTTTAGTTTATTTCATTCAGCGGGTAAAGTCTAGCTCCCAGTCTTTTTAGCCACACTCCCGCATACTGACTTTCTTCCGGGTTAAGGGGTTTTTTATTATTAACCCAGAGATTTAATTGTTGCATTTATCCAATCTTCTTCTGACCCGCAGACTGGCCAAAAGACATTTTTAGAAATCTTCTTCCCTCCCCATATCTTAGTACAATATTCTATCATTTTCTGCTTATCTTTCCCTAGTGTTCCAGGGAAATATCTCCAATTGTCTAAGATATATGCCAGAGGGGTATTCTTAGGTACAGTGGGTACCCTTCCCATGGGAGTCGAAGGCTTGCTGCCCTTCGCCCCCATCTTCTGGATTATCCACAAACACACACTCACTTGCTCCCCTTGTTCCTGGCCCAGTCCCTCGCGGGAAATGGGAAACGCAGTACTTAAGGGTCCGCACTCGCTTGGTTCAGTATATCGAACCTCTCATTCGTTATAATCCAGGAAACCCAATCCCGCCCGAACGGTAAACCCGCGAACAAATTCGCAATATACTTACGCATCCTGCGTCTTCGTCCGGACTCCCGTGCACAGAATTTTTATGGGATTTTACCGGTTTCTCCTTTGCTCATTATTCTAGAATTTAGGTTCGTCGGTAAGGGATGGGGTGGGCTATCAGTCGCGGGGCCACGGATTGCCGCGGGGCGCCTCCCCGGAGGACAGAAGACCACCGTTCCTTATCCGAGTCACGGCACCATGAAATTGTTATAAATTGAGACCACAATGGATCATAATCCAATTATAATTTTATTAATTATAGCAAGTAGAATATGAGCAAAGACAGCGCTGGACGGCAGGGGAGTCTGCGCTCCGCCAACTGCCGTACTGATCAGTTCAAACAGTTCCTTTTTATACATTTTTACATTCGTGGTTGTCTTTGATCAGTACCCCCTTCTGCTTGCACAAGTATCTGGTTTGTGTAAGCAATTGCGGTTATCTTATCTCACGCAGTCATCTTGTCTCACAGGTTATCTTGTCTCACACAAGCGGTGTCTGGCAGCTATTTGCATAAGCAGTTTTTTTGTCTTTTGCCGCCTAACCTTTACATTGAGCTTAACATAAATTTCAATAAACAATACCCTTAGTTCATAGTTTCTTACACCACCAAACTCCAACTCTGGCGACGCAGGGAAACACAAATCCCAACTGCGGCATCCTGCAATCAAAGCTATCCCCCACCAAAATCCAACTCTGGCGACGCAGGGAAACAGAAATCCCAACGGCAGCATCCTGAAATCAAAGCTATCCCCCAACAAACGCCAACTCTGTCGACGCAGGGAAACAGAAATCCCAACTGCGGCATCCTCCAATCACATCTATCCCCACCAACTCCAACTCGGGCGATGCAGGGAAACAGAAATCCCAACTGCGGCTTCCTGCAATCAAAGCTATCCCCCACCAAAATCCAACTCTGGCGACGCAGGGAAACAGAAATCCCAACGGCAGCATCCTGAAATCAAAGCATCCCCCAACCACACGCCAACTCTGTCGACGCAGGGAAACAGAAATCCCAACTGCGGCATCCTCCAATCACATCTATCCCCCACCAAACTCCAACTCGGGCGACGCAGGGAAACAGAAATCCCAACTGCGGCTTCCTGCAATCAAAGCTATCCCCCACCACACTCCAACCCTGGCGACGCAAGGAAACAGAAATCCCAACTCCGGCAATTCCGCAATCAAAGCTATCCCCCACCAAACTCTGAACCTGCTGACGCAAGTCAGCAGACAACCCAACAGCAGCATCCGGCCGTCAGCAGTGTGAGCGACCACAATCCAAGTCTGGCGACGCAGGGAAACAGAAATCCCAACTGCGGCATCCTGCAATCAAAAGCTATCCCCACCAAACTCCAACTCTGTCGACGCAGGGAAACAGAAATCCCAACTGCGGCATCCTGCAATCAAAGCTATCCCCACCAAACTCCAACTCTGGCGACGCAGGGAAACAGAAATCCCAACTGCGGCATCCTGCAATCAAAGCTATCCCCACCACACTCCAACTCTGGCGAACGCAGGAAACAGAAATCCAAATTGCAGCATTCCTGCAATCAAAGCTATCCCCACCAAACTCCAACTCTGGCGACGCAGGGTAACAGAAATCCCAACTGCGGCATCCTGCAATCAAAGCTATCCCCACCAAACTCCAAGTCTGGCGACGCAGGGAAACAGAAATCCCAACTGCGGCATCCTGACAATCAAATCCATCCCCACCACACTCCAACTCTGGCGACGCAGGGAACAGAAATCCAAACGGCGGCTTCCTGCAATCAAAGCTAACCCACCACACTCCAAGCTCTGGGCGACGCAGGGGAACAGAAATCCCAACGGCAACATCCTGAAATCAATCCATCCCCCACCACACGCCAAAGTCTGGCGACGCAGGGAAACAGAAATCCCAACTGCGGCATCCTGCAATCAAAGCTATCCCCACCAAACTCTGAACCTGGCGACGGAGGGAAACAGAAAATCCCAACTGCGGCATCCTCCAATCAAATCCATCCCCCACCACAGTCCAAGTCTGGCGACGCAGAGAACAGAAATCCCAACTGCGGCATCCTGCAATCAAAGCTACCACCACCACACTCCAAGTCTGGTGACGGAGGGAAACAGAATCCCAACTGCGTCATCCTCCAATCAATCCATCCCCCACCACACTCCAAGTCTGGCGACGCAGAGAAACAGAAATCCCAACTGCGGCATCCTCCAATCAAATCCATCCCCCACCACACTCCAACCCTGGCGAAGCAAGGAAACAGAAATCCCAACTGCGGCATCCTCCAATCACATCTATCCCCCACCAAACTCCAACCTATGGCGACGCAGGGAAACAGAAATCCCAACTGCGGCATTCCTGCAATCACATCTAGCCCCCACCAAACTCCAACTCTGCAACTCAGGGGAACAGAAATCCCAACTGCGGCATTCCTCCAATCACATCTATCCCCCACCAAACTCCCAACTCTGGCGACGCAGAGAAACAGAAATCCCAACTGCGGCATCCTGCAATCAAATCATCCCACCAACTCCAAGTCTGGCGACGCAGGGAAACAGAAAATCCCCAAACTGCGGCATCCTGCAATCAAAGCTACCCCCACCACACTCCAACTCTGCGACGCAGTGAAACACAAATCCCAACTGCGGCGTCCTGCAATCAAGCTATCCACACCAAACTCCAACTCTGGCAACGCAGGGAAACAGAAATCCCAACTGCGGCATCCTGCCAATCAAATCCATCCCCCACCACACTCAAAGTCTGGTGACGCA
Source organism: Tyto alba (assembly GCF_018691265.1). Lineage (NCBI taxonomy): Eukaryota > Metazoa > Chordata > Aves > Strigiformes > Tytonidae > Tyto > Tyto alba. The sequence goes on from NW_024881318.1 coordinate 1,601,236, forward strand.
GGGAAACAGAAATCCCAACTGCGTCATCACTCCAATCAAATCAATCCCCCACACACTACAAGTCTGGCGACGCAGGGAAACAGAAATCCCAACTGCGGCATCCTGCAATCAAATCTATCCCCACCAAACTCCAACTCTGGCGACGCAGGGAAACAGAAATCCCAACTGCGGCATCCTGCAATCAAAGCTATCCCCACCAAACTCTGAACCTGACGACGCAGGGAAACAGAAATCCCAACTGCGGCATCCTGCAATCAAAGCTATCCCCACCAAACTCTGAACCTGGCGACGCAGGGAAACAGAAATCCCAACTGCGGCATCCTGCAATCAAAGCTATCCCCCACCACACTCCAAGTCTGGTGACGCAGGGAAACAGAAATCCCAACTGCGGCATCCTGCAATCAAATCCATCCCCCACCACACTCCAAGTCTGGCGACGCAGGAGAACAGAAATCCCAACTGCGGCATCCTGCAATCAAAGCTATCCCCCACCAACACTCCAAGTCTGGTGACGGAGGAAACAGAAATCCCAACTGCGTCATCCTCCAATCAAATCCATCCCCCACCACAGTCCAAGTCTGGCGACGCAGAGAAACAGAAATCCCAACTGCGGCATCCTGCAATCAAAGCTATCCCCCACAACACTCCAAGTCTGGCGACGCAGAGAAACAGAAATCCCAACTGCGGCAACCTCCAATCAAATCCATCCCCCACCACACTCCAAGTCTGGCGACGCAGAGAAACAGAAATCCCAACTGCGGCAACCTGCAATCAAAGCTATCCCCACCAAACTCCGAACTCTGGCGACGCAGGGAAACAGAAATCCCAACTGCGGCATCCTCCAATCAAATCCATCCCCCACCACACTCCAACCCTGGCGAAGCAAGGAAACAGAAATCCCAACTCCGGCATTCCGCAATCAAAGCTATCCCCCACCAAGGTCTGAACTGGTGACGCATGTCAGCAGACAACCCAACAGCAGCATCCTGCCGTCACCAGTGTGTGCGGCCACAATCCAAGTCTGGCGACGCAGGGAAACAGAAATCCCAACTGCGGCATCCAGTAATCAAGCATCCCCCACCAAACTCCAACTCTGGCGACGCAGGAACAGAAAATCCCACTGGCGCATCCTGCAATCAAAGCTATCCCCCAACACACTCCAACTCTGGCGACGCAGGAAACAGAAATCCCAACTGCGGCATCCTGCAATCAAAGCTATCCCCCACCAAACTCCAACTCTGGCGAGCGCAGGAAACAGACAATCCCAACTGCAGGCATCCTGCACATCACAGTCTATCCACCCACCAAACTCCAAGTCTGGCGACGCAGAGGAAACAGAAATCCCAACTGCGGCATCCTGCAATCAAAGCTATCCCACCAAACTCCAACTCTGGTCGACGCAGGGAAACAGAAATCCCACTGCGGCATCCTGCAATCAAATCCTATCCCCACCAAACTCCAACTCTGGGCGACGCAGGGAAACACAAATCCCAACTGCGGCATCCTGCAATCAAAGCTATCCCCCACCACACTCCACTCTGGCGACGCAGGGAAACAGAAATCCACTGCGGCATCCTCCAATCAAAGCTATCCCCCACCAAACTCCAACTCTGGCGACGCAGGGAAAAAGAAATCCCAACTGCGGCATCCTGCAATCAAAGCTATCCCCACCACACTCCAACTCTGGCGAACGCAGGGAAACAGAAATCCCAACTGCGGCTTCCTGCAATCAAATCTATCCCCACCACACTCCAACCTCTGGCGACGCAGGGAAACAGAAATCCCAACTGCGGCATTCCTGCCAATCAAATCTATCCCCCACCACACTCCAACTCTGGCGACGCAGGGAAACAGAAATCCCAACTGCGGCATCCTCCAATCAAATCTATCCCCCACCACACTCCAAGTCTGGCGACGCAGGGAAACAGAAATCCCAACTGCGGCTTCCTGCAATCAAAGCTATCCCCACCAAACTCCAACTCTGGCGACGCAGGGAAACAGAAATCCCAACTGCGGCATCCTGCAATCAAAGCTATCCCCCACCAAACTCCAAGTCTGGCGACGCAGGGAAACAGAAATCCAACTGCGGCATCCTGAAATCAAATCCATCCCCCACCACACTCCAACTCTGGCGACGCAGGGAAACAGAAATCCCAACGGCGGCTTCCTGCAATCAAAGCTATCCCCACCACACTCCAAGTCTGGCGACGCAGGGGAACAGAAATCCCAACTGGCAGCATCCTGAAATCAAATCCATCCCCCACCACACTCCAAGTCTGGCGACGCAGGGAAACAGAAATCCCAACTGCGGCATCCTGCAATCAAAGCTATCCCCACCAAACTCTGAACCTGACGACGCAGGGAAACAGAAATCCCAACTGCGGCATCCTGCAATCAAAGCTATCCCCACCAAACTCTGAACCTGGCGACGCAGGGAAACAGAAATCCCAACTGCGGCATCCTGCAATCAAAGCTATCCCCACCACACTCCAACGTCTGGCGACGGAGGGAAACAGAAATCCCAACTGCGGCATCCTCCAATCAAATCCATCCCCCACCACACTCCAAGTCTGGCGACGCAGAGAAACAGAAATCCCAACTGCGGCATCCTGCAATCAAAGCTATCCCCCACCACACTCCAAGTCTGGCGACGCAGGGAAACAGAAATCCAACTGCGGCTTCCTGCAATCAAAGCTATCCCCACCAAAATCCAAGTCTGGCGACTGCAGGGAAACAGAAATCCCAACTGCGGCATCCTGCAATCAAAGCTATCCCCACCAAACTCCAACTCTGGCGACGCAGGGAAACAGAAATCCCAACATGCGGCTTCCTGCAATCAAAGCTATCCCCCACACACTCCAACCCGGCCGAAGGAAGGAAACAGAAATCCCAACTCTGGCATTCCGCAATCAAAGCTATCCCCCACCAAGGTCTGAACCTGGTGACGCAGTCAGAAAACAACCCAACAGCAGCATCCGGCCGTCACCAGTGTGAGCGGCCCACAATCCAAGTCTGGCGACGCAGGGAAACACAAATCCCAACTGCGGCATCCTGCAATCAAAGCCATCCCCACCAACACTCCAACTCTGGCGACGCAGGGAAACAGAAATCCCAACTGCGGCATCCTGCAATCAAATCTATCCCCACCAAACTCCAACTCTGGCGACGCAGGGAAACAGAAATCCCAACTGCGGCTTCCTGCAATCAAAGCTATCCCCACCAAACTCCAACTCTGGCGACGCAGGGAAACAGAAATCCCAACTGCGGCATCCTGCAATCAAAGCTATCCCCCACCACACTCCAAGTCTGGTGACGCAGGGAAACAGAAATCCCAACTGCGGCATCCTGCAATCAAAGCTATCCCCACCAAACTCCAACTCTGGCGACGCAGGGAAACAGAAATCCCAACTGCGGCATCCTGCAATCAAAGCTATCCCCCACCAAACTCCAACTCTGGCGACGCAGGGAAACAGAAATCCCAACTGCGGCATCCTCCAATCAAAGCTATCCCCACCAAACTCCAACTCTGGCGACGCAGGGAAACAGAAATCCCAACTGCGGCATCCTGCAATCAAATCTATCCCCACCACACTCCAACCTCTGGCGACGCAGGGAAACAGAAATCCCAACTGCGGCATTCCTGCAATCAAAGCTATCCCCCACCACACTCCAACTCTGGCGACGCAGGGAAACAGAAATCCCAACTGCGGCATCCTGCAATCAAAGCTATCCCCCACCACACTCCAAGTCTGGCGACGCAGAGGAAACAGAAATCCCAACTGCGGCATTCCTGCAATCAAAGCTATCCCCACCAAACTCCAAGTCTGGCGACGCAGGGAAACAGAAATCCCAACTGCGGCATCCTGCAATCAAAGCTATCCCCACCAAACTCCAAGTCTGGCGACTGCAGGGAAACAGAAATCCCAACTGCGGCTTCCTGCAATCAAAGCTATCCCCCACCACACTCCAACTCTGGCGACGCAGGGAAACAGAAATCCCAACTGCGGCATCCTGCAATCAAATCCATCCCCCACCACACTCCAAGTCTGGCGACGCAGGGAAACAGAAATCCCAACTGCGGCATCCTGCAATCAAAGCTATCCCCACCAAACTCCAACTCTGGCGACGCAGGGAAACAGAAATCCCAACTGCGGCATCCTGCAATCAAAGCTATCCCCACCAAACTCCAAGTCTGGCGACGCAGGGAAACAGAAATCCCAACTGCGGCATCCTGCAATCAAATCCTATCCCCCACCACACTCCAAGTCTGGCGACGCAGGGAAACAGAAATCCCAACGGCGGCTTCCTGCAATCAAAGCTATCCCCCACCACACTCCAAGTCTGGCGACGCAGGGAAACAGAAATCCCAACTGCGGCATCCTGCAATCAAAGCTATCCCCACCACACTCCAAGTCTGGCGACGCAGAGGAAACAGAAATCCCAACTGCGGCATCCTGCAATCAAAGCTATCCCCACCAAACTCCAAGTCTGGCGACGCAGGGAAACAGAAATCCCAACTGCGGCATCCTGCAATCAAAGCTATCCCCACCAAACTCCAACTCTGGCGATGCATGGGAAACAGAAAATCCCAACTGCGGTATTCCTGCAATCAAAGCCTATCCCCCACCACACTCCAAGTCCTAGTCGACGCAGGGAAACAGAAATCCCAACTGCGGCATCCTGCAATCAAAGCTATCCCCACCAAACTCCAACTCTGGCGACGCAGGGAAACAGAAATCCCAACTGCGGCATCCTGCAATCAAAGCTATCCCCACCACACTCCAAGTCTGGCGACGCAGGGAAACAGAAATCCCAACTGCGGCATCCTGCAATCAAATCTATCCCCACCACACTCCAACTCTGGCGACGCAGGGAAACAGAAATCCCAACTGCGGCATCCTGCAATCAAAGCTATCCCCACCAAACTCCAAGTCTGGCGACGCAGGGAAACAGAAATCCCAACTGCGGCATCCTGCAATCAAAGCTATCCCCCACCACACTCCAAGTCTGGCGACGCAGGGAAACAGAAATCCCAACTGCGGCATCCTGCAATCAAAGCTATCCCCACCAAACTCCAACTCTGGCGACGCAGGGAAACAGAAATCCCAACTGCGGCATCCTGCAATCAAAGCTATCCCCACCAAACTCCAAGTCTGGCGACTGCAGGGAAACAGAAAATCCCAACTGCGGCTTCCTGCAATCAAAGCTATCCCCCACCACACTCCAAGTCTGGCGACGCAGGGAAACAGAAATCCCAACTGCAGCATCCTGAAATCAAATCTATCCCCCACCACACTCCAAGTCTGGCGACGCAGGGAAACAGAAAATCCAACTGCGGCTTCCTGCAATCAAAGCTATCCCCACCAAACTCCAACTCTGGCGACGCAGGGAAACAGAAATCCCAACTGCGGCATCCTGCAATCAAAGCTATCCCCACCAAACTCCAAGTCTGGCGACGCAGGGAAACACAAATCCCAACTGCGGCATCCTGCAATCAAATCCTATCCCCACCACACTCCAACTCTGGCGACGCAGGGAAACAGAAATCCCAACTGCGGCTTCCTGCAATCAAAGCTATCCCCACCACACTCCAAGTCTGGCGACGCAGGGAAACAGAAATCCCAACTGTCGGCATCCTCCAATCAAATCTATCCCCCACCACACTCCAAGTCTGGCGACGCAGAGGAACAGAAATCCCAACTGCGGCATCCTGCAATCAAAGCTATCCCCACCAAACTCCAAGTCTGGCGACGCAGGGAAACAGAAATCCCAACTGCGGCTTCCTGCAATCAAAGCCTATCCCCACCAACTCCAAGTCTGGCGATGCAGGGAAACAGAAATCCCAACTGCGGCATTCCTGCAATCAAACCTATCCCCACCACACTCCAAGTCTAGTCGACGCAGGGAAAACAGAAATCCCAACTGCGGCATCCTGCAATCAAAGCTATCCCCACCAAACTCCAACTCTGGCGAAGCACGGAAACACAAATCCCAACGGCGGCTTCCTGCAATCAAACCTATCCCCAACCACACTCCAAATCCGGTGACGCAGGGAAACAGAAATCCCAACTGCGGCATCCTGCCAATCAAAGCTATTCCCACCAAACTCCAAATCTGTCGACGCAGGGAAACAGAAATCCCAACTGCGGCATCCTGCAATCAAAGCTATCCCCACCAAACTCTGAACCTGACGACGCAGTGAAACAGAAATCCCAACTGCGGCATCCTGCAATCAAAGCTATCCCCACCAAACCTCTGAACCTGGCGACGCAAGGAAACAGAAATCCCAACTGCAGTCATCCTCCAATCAAATCCATCCCCCACCACACACCCAGTCTGGTGACGGAGGGAAACAGAAATCCCAACTGCGGCATCCTCCAATCAAATCCATCCCCCACCACACTCCAACTCTGGCGACGCAGGGAAACAGAAATCCCAACTGCGGCATCCTCCAATCAAATCTATCCCCCACCAAACTCCAACTCCTGGCGAAGCAAGGGAAACAGAAATCCCAACTGCGGCATCCTCCAATCACATCTATCCCCACCAAACTCCAACTCTGGCGACGCAGGGAAACAGAAAATCCCAACTGCGGCATCCTGCAATCACATCTATCCCCACCAACTCCAACTCTGGCAACGCAGGGAAACAGAAATCCCAACTGCGGCATCCTCCAATCACATCTATCCCCCACCAACTCCAACTCTGGCGACGCAGAGAAACGAAATCCCAACTGCGGCATCCTGCAATCAAGCTATCCCCCACCACACTCTAACTCTGGCGACGCAGTGAAACACAAATCCCAACTGCGGCATCCTGCAATCAAATCCATCCCCCACCACACTCCAAGTCTGGCGACGCAGGGAAACACAAATCCCAACTGCGGCATCCTGCAATCAAAGCTATCCCCCACCACACTCCAAGTCTGGTTGCCGCGATTGAGAGACGGAGACCCAGCTCGATGCAAGTTAGATCTACTTTATTGAACACAACAACCGATTTTATATTCCAAAGACAAAGAGAGACACGTGTTTTAAGCTGATTGGCACAATGGTTATCACCTAATCATATTACAAAAATTGAGCTCATGATTGGCTAAGTCTAAGGTCAGCTGACTTTTTCTGCAGTTAATTTTCTGCTAGCTCACAGCATTCTTCTCCTTAACGACTTCTACTCCTGTTTCTATAGCACGTCTTATCTCTAGTTACGAAACCAGCCCTCCTGGAAGAAATCGTCCTTAGCCCCAGGGGTGTAACAGTTTGCTTACAGCTTACGC
>NW_024881318.1:1614662-1771949 GCF_018691265.1 Tyto alba
CGGAGAGTACCAGACATCGGGGTTAATTTGTTTTTGCTCATCCACGGTCAAAGGATAAGTAGACACTGTTAGCTCTTGATTTTTCACTTTAATTTCTAATTGTAATTCAACAATTAAATCTCGTCCTAGCAGATTAAATTCTGCTTCAGGGACGAGCAAGAGTTCACACATTCCAAATTTATTTTCAGTTTCGAATACCACATTTTTGATTTTGTTTACTTTAAATGGTTCTCCTTTTGCCCCAATTACTTGTACTTTTTCCGGGGAAATTTTACATCCCTCAGGTATTTGTTTAATAGTCGATTTTTTTCAGCCCCAGTGTCTACTAAAAAGGTGAACTCTTGTTTATGGGGACCTATTTTTAATTTTATCAAGGGCTTATGATGACTCCGGTCCCCTAAGATATAGAGCCCCTGGCTCTCCTATTCCGTTTTCAATATTTCCTCATCCCTGATCCTTTCTCTGCAATTCTTCTTTATATGTCCCTTCTTTCCACAGTAAAAACAACATCTCTGTTCCTTCTTTACTACTACGTTCCCTTGTTTCGTTCCAGCAGATCTGTGTTCACCAGTTCGTCCTTTACGATCCTCTCTGACCGCTGCTACCATCATTTTTACTTGTCGCTTGCTACTCTCTTCCTCTCGCCTTACATAGACTTTCTGAGCTTCTCTCAATAATTCATCCAACCCTCTATTCTGCCAGTCTTCTAACTTTTCAATCTTCTTTCTGATATCTTCCCATGATTTTGCCACAAACTGAGTTTTGAGGAGTGCTTGCCCTAAAGGGTCATCTGGATTTACCCCAGAATACAGCTGGAGGGCTTTCCTCAGTCGTTCCAGCCACTCAGTAGGGCTCTCATCTTTCTTTTGCATTTCATTAAATGCTTTATTAATATTCTGGCCACAGGGTACTGCTTCTCTAATTCCCTGAATTACTATAGTTCTCAGGTCCTGCATATGAGTTCTATGCACCGGATCCTGATTATCTCTATTAGGTCTTTGGAGTGGCCATTTAATATCCGCTTGAGGTCCCTGGGCATGTTGAGCATCCCACAGTCTCATTCCTGCTCGTCTAATCATATCTCTTTCCTCGGTAGTAAATAATTGACCAAGGATAGATTGCATCTCATCCCAAGTATAAAGGTTTGGTCCAAAAAATTGATTTAATCTTTCTGCCACTCCGAGTGGGTCCTCAATTAAGTTTCCCATCTCGGTTCTTTTAAAATCTCATAGGTCAGCCGAGTTTAGGGGTACGGAAATATATCCGATCACGGGTTGAGGTCCCCCCATGGGTATTTCCCTTAGGGGGTACATCTGAGCTGCCCCTTTTTGGCTTCTAGTTACACGTCTAGGAGGAGGGGGAGACTCTTGTTCCGACTCCGGTGGGGGAGTGGGCGCTCTGGGGACCCCTGGAGGGGCTGTGGGAGCAGGAGGGGAAATGTAAGGAGGGGGGGTTAGAAGGGTTTCGTCTAACCCTTCCTTCTTTTTCTTTTGTTTAGTTTATTTCATTCAGCGGGTAAAGTCTAGCTCCCAGTCTTTTTAGCCACACTCCCGCATACTGACTTTCTTCCGGGTTAAGGGGTTTTTTATTATTAACCCAGAGATTTAATTGTTGCATTTATCCAATCTTCTTCTGACCCGCAGACTGGCCAAAAGACATTTTTAGAAATCTTCTTCCCTCCCCATATCTTAGTACAATATTCTATCATTTTCTGCTTATCTTTCCCTAGTGTTCCAGGGAAATATCTCCAATTGTCTAAGATATATGCCAGAGGGGTATTCTTAGGTACAGTGGGTACCCTTCCCATGGGAGTCGAAGGCTTGCTGCCCTTCGCCCCCATCTTCTGGATTATCCACAAACACACACTCACTTGCTCCCCTTGTTCCTGGCCCAGTCCCTCGCGGGAAATGGGAAACGCAGTACTTAAGGGTCCGCACTCGCTTGGTTCAGTATATCGAACCTCTCATTCGTTATAATCCAGGAAACCCAATCCCGCCCGAACGGTAAACCCGCGAACAAATTCGCAATATACTTACGCATCCTGCGTCTTCGTCCGGACTCCCGTGCACAGAATTTTTATGGGATTTTACCGGTTTCTCCTTTGCTCATTATTCTAGAATTTAGGTTCGTCGGTAAGGATGGGGTGGGCTATCAGTCGCGGGGCCACGGATTGCCGCGGGGCGCCTCCCCGGAGGACAGAAGACCACCGTTCCTTATCCGAGTCACGGCACCATGAAATTGTTATAAATTGAGACCACAATGGATCATAATCCAATTATAATTTTATTAATTATAGCAAGTAGAATATGAGCAAAGACAGCGCTGGACGGCAGGGGAGTCTGCGCTCCGCCAACTGCCGTACTGATCAGTTCAAACAGTTCCTTTTTATACATTTTTACATTCGTGGTTGTCTTTGATCAGTACCCCCTTCTGCTTGCACAAGTATCTGGTTTGTGTAAGCAATTGCGGTTATCTTATCTCACGCAGTCATCTTGTCTCACAGGTTATCTTGTCTCACACAAGCGGTGTCTGGCAGCTATTTGCATAAGCAGTTTTTTTGTCTTTTGCCGCCTAACCTTTACATTGAGCTTAACATAAATTTCAATAAACAATACCCTTAGTTCATAGTTTCTTACAATCCCCCCTTTTTCTTTTATCCTATTATTGTTTATTAGATGCTACTTTCATTTTCGTCACTGCAAGCAAACCTTTTTCCACAATTCCAACATTTATCATAACACTCTCAAGATAATACCTTACAATTACAATCATAGTTTTCACGTGGCATAACGCATTCACAACAATCTTTTCCACCAGGAAGCTCCTAATAGATCATCCCACCATTCTGAGTCTAACATTGAGGGTGTTTTCAGAGCACCATAGGTAAAACAGCTCTTATTCTATCTGCTATGTGCAGTTGTCGCCTTAATGTTTTTGCCGTGTGTTATTTATTCCTTGCTTTGTTCAGTTAATCCAACAAGTTGTGACCAACATGCAATTTGCTACTACTGTTTCACCTGTTGGTGTTAAGCAAATTCGAGCTGTGTGCCGAACTGCACAGTCAACCGTACTATCAGACACTCTGTAAACAATAATCAACAATTTATTAGCAAACAAGAACCTGAAATAATTAACTGTATAACAATCCAGCAAAGTCCCACGCGACACAATCAGAAAGAGAAAAAGTAAGAACCAAAGATATCAGCACTGTCCTTTGGATGTTGTCCTTCAATGTCTTGTTACCCTTACTCACAGGGCGATAGCGATAGAAAGAACAACAGTCACGCGCCGCGTGGTAACTCCTCTGATCAATAACATTTTCTTCTTTGAACTATAAGTCTGTTTCCATCACCTCATCAAGGTTTCGAGGGCGTCTTAGTTGTCTTCGTGATCTTGGAGGATTGGGGGGAGGAGGTGATCTCCGACACCAGCCACGAGACATTCCCTCGCATACCACGATGGCAACGACAGTCACCACCAATATAATGAAAAATCCCAACAGCAGGGCGGCGCACACGGGATCGTCCCCTACTCCCATCTTCCCAAGATTGCAATCCAGTGGGATCAGTAAGATTAGTGGGATAGTCCAGCCCCAGGCTAGCGGCTTGACCGAGGAAGGTCCAAGTGCGCAATGAGCGGAAGTTTCTCTTCCACCCAGAATGACTGTGCTGCCTAGATCTGGGCGGGCCTGGCAGTTGTTTTTGCCATCCGGGTATAGCCGAACTTTCGAGACCCTCCAGCAACACATGCGCTTTGGACTGGGGGCGTGGAAATCCATTTTCCTGCTGCGTATGTGGACCCTGACTCCTGATCCCTACAGACCAGGCAGGTTCGCCACTCGCGCTCTCACTCTTGTACCTCCGATACCGCGAAAACAATGGAGCGTGCTTATGCATGGGCAGCAATTTATTGTGCAGCCTTGATGTTGGTAGCCCTCACTTTGTTTGCCTTTTTACTACATATCTTTTGCCCTTGTAAATGTTCCTCTTTCAAGTACGCATGTAGTTGTATCTGCTTATGTAAACCACCATCTCCTTTGGTTAACCATGTCGAAAATTCTGTTATAGGTCTTTTCGGCGGTTTTGGTACTGGCTGTTTTACTTCTGTCACATCTTTTACTTGGATTCTCTTCTTCCCACTAAAAATATCTCCATCCACCCTTCTGTCTTTGGGAAAGCAAAGCCACTCTGATGTTGGACATAACAGTAAAGCACTTGCTGCACAAATTTGCCACTATTAAAGCAAACCATACCAGGATGATTAGCAGAGGTCCGGTATAACATATGCTCCCACCTCTCATGCCTATGGGGTTGCAGCCCACAGCTGAGAAAAAGGTCTTCTTGGTGGCGAGCACAGAGGTTAACCCGGTCTTGCCCTCTACTGTTTAACAAATCCGTGTGTTAAGAGTTAGTCAATTCAAGTTGTAGCCACTTCCTTTGTTTCTAAGCAAAGCAAAATTTTGGCACTTTCCGATAGTGTCCTCCCATCAACTCTCAGGGACATCACAAATTCTGGGGACTAACCTCTTTTTCCCCGTAAATCAAGGTTACAGTTCATGCCCCTTCCCTATACAGTTATAAGACAATTTTCTCCATCTGCAAGAAATACCACATCCGGTAACACATTTCACATTCACACAAAACCCACGCTTCATGACATCCATGCATACACTCGAGACAAGGTATTACTCAATTAGGTTGATTTTCTAGCAATGCCTAATTGACTCCAAAATGCTCATAATCTCACATGTCTGTCAGTTAATGCTCGGTAAACGCCAGCTTTTCCCTGACAGTTTTTTTTGTTTGGTTTTGTCTTTTTTTTTTTGTTTTTGTTTCCTTATACAGCAAGTAAGTAAATGAATAAGTAAATTTTCACAGTGTTACCTCTGAACCCAGTCAAAAACCCAGTCAAACCACTGGTTAAGAGTCATTCAATCCCCTCCTGATGAATTTACTTAGTCCTTTGAGGGTGACTTGTAGTTGGTCAGTTGATGGTACCACAGTCCACTCCTGAGGCTTTTCCACTAGTCCTTTTCCTCAGGAGGCAAGAGTCCACCCCTTTTCTTTTGTTCGGATCGCTGTCTCGGTGATCAGCAGCACCTGAAATGGACCTTCCCACTCGGGAGTTAATGATTAATCTTTCCACACTTTTATCAATACCCAATCACCTGGTTTTACATTGTGGATATTTAAAAGCCAATGGTGGTATTTGAGGCAGAAGTCCTTTCTTTCTTAGTTTCATTAAAGTGTTACCAATTCTTATTACATACTTTCTTACATACTGATCTCCTACTTCAGGGATGACAATATCCCTGTCATTACTCATACATAGTAATCCAAACATCATTTCATAGGGAGAAATTCCCAGGTCTGTTCGTGGCTGAGTATTGATCCTTAATAAGGCCAACGGCAGGCATTTAATCCAAGACATCTGAGTCTCAATCATTAACTTAGTCAAGGTTTGTTTTGAAGTTTGATTCATTCTTTCTCCTCTTCCAGAACTCCGAGGATGCCATGGGGTGTGCCATGCCCATTCGATCCCTAAGGCTTCAGATAGCTGTTGTATAATTTGTTTTAAAATGAAATATGTTCCTCCGCCCAAGTCTATTCTTTCTATTAATCCATATCTGGGGATAATGTTTTCCAGTAACACCTTGGATACCATGCTTGCCATTGCCCTTGGTGTGGGGGATTGCTTCCACCCAATGAGTTAAGTGAGCCACTAATACCAACAAATACTTTCACCCTTGTATTTAAGGTAGCTCTGTTAAGTCTACCTGGAGGCTTTGTATGGCTAGCTCCTGTTCCCCAGCCACCTTTTTTTTTTTTTTTTTTTTTTTTTTTTATCTCATTACCTTTTTGTTCACTTTTTGACAAATCAAACATCGATCAACTAGTTGTTTAGCCACCATATATATATTCCTATACACCCATATTGTCTAAGGAAATGATCACAAAGTGATTGCGTTCCCCAATGTATTTTCTGACGTATTAATGACAGAATTTCTCATGATCTTGTTTTATTTAACATCTGCCTTCCATCTGCTAAAGTCCATTTTCCTTCTGAATCTTTTCCCCCCTTATTTTTAAGTATATCCTTTTCTTGTTCTGTGAAATTTGGGGCTAAATTCTCATAATCCGCTGGTATTATTACCAATAAAACTACCAATGATGATTCTGTAGCTGCTTCTCTGGCTACTTAATCTGCTAAATTATTCCCCCTTATTTCCATTGATGCTCCCCTCTGATGTCCTTTCACATGCACAATTGCAATTTCTGTGGGGAGCTTCAGGGCTTCTAAAACTTCTCTGATCAGCCGCTCGTGTACTAGCTCCTTCCCTTTTGTATTTATAAGCCCTCTTTCTTCCCATATTTTTCCAAATGTGTGGACCACTCCAAATGCATACTTTGAGTCTGTGTACACTGTCCCTTCCTTATCTCTCAAATATACCAATGTCTGTTTTAGGGCATAGAGTTCACAGACTTGTGCTGACCACCCAGCAGGTAATTTCCCCTTTTCAAACACTTCCATCTTCTGCCTCTCGATAATTACATAACCCAATATTTTTCCTTCTAGGCATCGAGAGGACCCATCAATAAATAGTTTTTCTCTATAGGGCAAAGGTTTATTTAACAGATCTTCTCTTATTTTCGTTTGATAATTTATAAAATCCAAACAGTTATGCTCTGGTTCCTAAATATCCTCCCCGATTCTCCTCCCATAACTCTAGTAATTTAACCACTAGTTTTCCTTCACCCAGCACCACACCTATTCCTAATTGCACTTGTAAATCTCTACCTAGCAAATTACATCCTACCCCTGGCATTAACAACAAATCATTAACAGCATATTGATCTTCCCCTTGTATTAACACATTCTTTATAACTGGGACCAAAAACCCCTTCACCTTTAGCCCCTACAGCCCAAGTTGTATCTTTTACATAATCTTCCTCCTGGGGTCTTAATTTCAAATTTATCAAGGGCTCTTCTGTTGGTATATCCCCCAGGAGGTAGAGTCCCTGACACCCCTAGTGATTACCACCCTCATCCTGTTGGGTTACTTCAAACACCAACAGGTCCCGTATTCTCTGGGGGCATTCTTGTTTATAATGCCCCCCCTTCCCACAATGAAAACATTCCCTTGTGATTTCCCTAGCCAGTGGTGCCTCTTGGTTCCGCCTTCCCTTTCATTCCCTTGCCTGTTTCAAATTTGTGATTTCCTGTCTGAGATTCCTTGTGTTTGTTTCTAACAGCTTTTTGTGCAGTTATCATAGTTTTAGCTTTAGTTTTAGCCTCTTCTTCATCCTTCCTAATATCTACTTTCTGTGCTTCTCTCAGGAGTTCCTCCAGACTCTTATTATAATGACCTAGAGTCACTCATATCTCTCCTCCGCTCTAGTTCATTATGTTTCCACTGCAGAGGGGTTACAGGGAGTTTCCTTTCCCCGGGTATCCCCTGCTGATTTTCTCTCTCCCATATCCACATTCCAACCGTTCTGATCATCTGTCTTTCTTCAGGAGAGAAAAAAAATTCCCGTAATCGACTGCATCTCCTCCCATGTATATATATACTGGGTCCCAAAAATTGATCAGTCTTCTCTGACAGCCCCACAGGGTCCTCTAATAACCTCCTAAATTCATTCTTATACGCCCTCACTTTTACATTAGTGAGCGGCACATCCACAAATCCCATCCCCCCTTGAATTCCTGCCGCTGGGACTTCCCGGCAAGGGATTAACCCTAGCCGCCCCGTGCTCCCTTAAACGATTTCCCTTAAATCATGTATGAGCCGATATTTCCCATTTGGTTTCTTTACAGGCAGAATGGGGGTGTTAAAGGGTGACATACAAGGCTCTAAGATTTCTTGTGCTAATAATCGATCAATTTCTGGTTTTAATCCTCTCCGTCCGTCTAGGGAAATGGGATATTGCTTTACCCTCACAGGTATGTGGGGTTCAGAAACTTGGATTTTAATCGGTGGGATTTCCAGTCTACTAATTGTGTCCGGAGAGTACCAGACATCGGGGTTAATTTGTTTTTGCTCATCCACGGTCAAAGGATAAGTAGACACTGTTAGCTCTTGATTTTTCACTTTAATTTCTAATTGTAATTCAACAATTAAATCTCGTCCTAGCAGATTAAATTCTGCTTCAGGGACGAGCAAGAGTTCACACATTCCAAATTTATTTTCAGTTTCGAATACCACATTTTTGATTTTGTTTACTTTAAATGGTTCTCCTTTTGCCCCAATTACTTGTACTTTTTCCGGGGAAATTTTACATCCCTCAGGTATTTGTTTAATAGTCGATTTTTTCAGCCCCAGTGTCTACTAAAAAGGTGAACTCTTGTTTATGGGGACCTATTTTTAATTTTATCAAGGGCTTATGATGACTCCGGTCCCCTAAGATATAGAGCCCCTGGCTCTCCTATTCCGTTTTCAATATTTCCTCATCCCTGATCCTTTCTCTGCAATTCTTCTTTATATGTCCCTTCTTTCCACAGTAAAAACAACATCTCTGTTCCTTCTTTACTACTACGTTCCCTTGTTTCGTTCCAGCAGATCTGTGTTCACCAGTTCGTCCTTTACGATCCTCTCTGACCGCTGCTACCATCATTTTTACTTGTCGCTTGCTACTCTCTTCCTCTCGCCTTACATAGACTTTCTGAGCTTCTCTCAATAATTCATCCAACCCTCTATTCTGCCAGTCTTCTAACTTTTCAATCTTCTTTCTGATATCTTCCCATGATTTTGCCACAAACTGAGTTTTGAGGAGTGCTTGCCCTAAAGGGTCATCTGGATTTACCCCAGAATACAGCTGGAGGGCTTTCCTCAGTCGTTCCAGCCACTCAGTAGGGCTCTCATCTTTCTTTTGCATTTCATTAAATGCTTTATTAATATTCTGGCCACAGGGTACTGCTTCTCTAATTCCCTGAATTACTATAGTTCTCAGGTCCTGCATATGAGTTCTATGCACCGGATCCTGATTATCTCTATTAGGTCTTTGGAGTGGCCATTTAATATCCGCTTGAGGTCCCTGGGCATGTTGAGCATCCCACAGTCTCATTCCTGCTCGTCTAATCATATCTCTTTCCTCGGTAGTAAATAATTGACCAAGGATAGATTGCATCTCATCCCAAGTATAAAGGTTTGGTCCAAAAAATTGATTTAATCTTTCTGCCACTCCGAGTGGGTCCTCAATTAAGTTTCCCATCTCGGTTCTTTTAAAATCTCATAGGTCAGCCGAGTTTAGGGGTACGGAAATATATCCGATCACGGGTTGAGGTCCCCCCATGGGTATTTCCCTTAGGGGGTACATCTGAGCTGCCCCTTTTTGGCTTCTAGTTACACGTCTAGGAGGAGGGGGAGACTCTTGTTCCGACTCCGGTGGGGGAGTGGGCGCTCTGGGGACCTCTGGAGGGGCTGTGGGAGCAGGAGGGGAAATGTAAGGAGGGGGGGTTAGAAGGGTTTCGTCTAACCCTTCCTTCTTTTTCTTTTGTTTAGTTTATTTCATTCAGCGGGTAAAGTCTAGCTCCCAGTCTTTTTAGCCACACTCCCGCATACTGACTTTCTTCCGGGTTAAGGGGTTTTTTATTATTAACCCAGAGATTTAATTGTTGCATTTATCCAATCTTCTTCTGACCCGCAGACTGGCCAAAAGACATTTTTAGAAATCTTCTTCCCTCCCCATATCTTAGTACAATATTCTATCATTTTCTGCTTATCTTTCCCTAGTGTTCCAGGGAAATATCTCCAATTGTCTAAGATATATGCCAGAGGGGTATTCTTAGGTACAGTGGGTACCCTTCCCATGGGAGTCGAAGGCTTGCTGCCCTTCGCCCCCATCTTCTGGATTATCCACAAACACACACTCACTTGCTCCCCTTGTTCCTGGCCCAGTCCCTCGCGGGAAATGGGAAACGCAGTACTTAAGGGTCCGCACTCGCTTGGTTCAGTATATCGAACCTCTCATTCGTTATAATCCAGGAAACCCAATCCCGCCCGAACGGTAAACCCGCGAACAAATTCGCAATATACTTACGCATCCTGCGTCTTCGTCCGGACTCCCGTGCACAGAATTTTTATGGGATTTTACCGGTTTCTCCTTTGCTCATTATTCTAGAATTTAGGTTCGTCGGTAAGGATGGGGTGGGCTATCAGTCGCGGGGCCACGGATTGCCGCGGGGCGCCTCCCCGGAGGACAGAAGACCACCGTTCCTTATCCGAGTCACGGCACCATGAAATTGTTATAAATTGAGACCACAATGGATCATAATCCAATTATAATTTTATTAATTATAGCAAGTAGAATATGAGCAAAGACAGCGCTGGACGGCAGGGGAGTCTGCGCTCCGCCAACTGCCGTACTGATCAGTTCAAACAGTTCCTTTTTATACATTTTTACATTCGTGGTTGTCTTTGATCAGTACCCCCTTCTGCTTGCACAAGTATCTGGTTTGTGTAAGCAATTGCGGTTATCTTATCTCACGCAGTCATCTTGTCTCACAGGTTATCTTGTCTCACACAAGCGGTGTCTGGCAGCTATTTGCATAAGCAGTTTTTTTGTCTTTTGCCGCCTAACCTTTACATTGAGCTTAACATAAATTTCAATAAACAATACCCTTAGTTCATAGTTTCTTACACCACCAAACTCCAACTCTGGCGACGCAGGGAAAAACAAATCCCAACTGCGGCATCCTGCAATCAAAGCTATCCCCCACCAAAATCCAACTCTGGCGACGCAGGGAAACAGAAATCCCAACGGCAGCATCCTGAAATCAAAGCTATCCCCCAACAAACGCCAACTCTGTCGACGCAGGGAAACAGAAATCCCAACTGCGGCATCCTCCAATCACATCTATCCCCCACCAAACTCCAACTCGGGCGATGCAGGGAAACAGAAATCCCAACTGCGGCTTCCTGCAATCAAAGCTATCCCCCACCAAAATCCAACTCTGGCGACGCAGGGAAACAGAAATCCCAACGGCAGCACCCTGAAATCAAAGCCATCCCCCAACACACGCCAACTCTGTCGACGCAGGGAAACAGAAATCCCAACTGCGGCATCCTCCAATCACATCTATCCCCCACCAAACTCCAACTCGGGCGACGCAGGGAAACAGAAATCCCAACTGCGGCTTCCTGCAATCAAAGCTATCCCCCACCACACTCCAACCCTGGCGACGCAAGGAAACAGAAATCCCAACTCCGGCATTCCGCAATCAAAGCTATCCCCCACCAAACTCTGAACCTGCTGACGCAAGTCAGCAGACAACCCAACAGCAGCATCCGGCCGTCAGCAGTGTGAGCGACCACAATCCAAGTCTGGCGACGCAGGGAAACAGAAATCCCAACTGCGGCATCCTGCAATCAAAACTATCCCCACCAAACTCCAACTCTGTCGACGCAGGGAAACAGAAATCCCAACTGCGGCATCCTCCAATCAAAGCTATCCCCACCACACTCCAACTCTGGCGACGCAGGGAAAAAGAAATCCCAACTGCGGCATCCTGCAATCAAAGCTATCCCCACCACACTCCAACTCTGGCAACGCAGGAAAACAAAAATCCAAATTGCAGCTTCCTGCAATCAAAGCTATCCCCACCAAACTCCAACTCTGGCGACGCAGGGTAACAGAAATCCCAACTGCGGCATCCTGCAATCAAAGCTATCCCCACCAAACTCCAACTCTGGCGACGCAGGGAAACAGAAATCCCAACTGCGGCATCCTGAAATCAAATCCATCCCCCACCACACTCCAACTCTGGCGACGCAGGGAAACAGAAATCCCAACGGCGGCTTCCTGCAATCAAAGCTAACCCCACCACACTCCAAGTCTGGCGACGCAGGGGAACAGAAATCCCAACGGCAACATCCTGAAATCAAATCCATCCCCCACCACACGCCAAGTCTGGCGACGCAGGGAAACAGAAATCCCAACTGCGGCATCCTGCAATCAAAGCTATCCCCACCAAACTCTGAACCTGGCGACGGAGGGAAACAGAAATCCCAACTGCGGCATCCTCCAATCAAATCCATCCCCCACCACAGTCCAAGTCTGGCGACGCAGAGAAACAGAAATCCCAACTGCGGCATCCTGCAATCAAAGCTACCACCCACCACACTCCAAGTCTGGTGACGGAGGGAAACAGAAATCCCAACTGCGTCATCCTCCAATCAAATCCATCCCCCACCACACTCCAAGTCTGGCGACGCAGAGAAACAGAAATCCCAACTGCGGCATCCTCCAATCAAATCCATCCCCCACCACACTCCACGTCTGGCGACGCAGAGAAACAGAAATCCCAACTGCGGCATCCTGCAATCAAAGCTATCCCCCACCACACTCCATCTCCGGCGACGCAGGGAAACAGAAATCCCAACTGCAGCTTCCTGCAATCAAAGCTATCCCCCACCAAACTCCAAGTCTGGCGACGCAGGGAAACACAAATCCCATATGCGGCTTCCTGCAATCAAAGCTATCCCCACCAAACTCCAACTCTGGCGACGCAGGGAAACAGAAATCCCAACTGCGGCATCCTGAAATCAAATCCATCCCTCACCACACTCCAAGTCTGGCGACGCAGGGAAACAGAAATCCCAACTGCGGCATCCTGCAATCAAAGCTATCCCCCACCAAACTCTGAACCTGACGATGCAGGGAAACAGAAATCCCAACTGCGGCATCCTGCAATCAAAGCTATCCCCACCAAACTCTGAACCTGGCGTCGCAGGGAAACAGAAATCCCAACTGCGGCATCCTGCAATCAAAGCTATCCCCCACCACACTCCAAGTCTGGTGACGGAGGGAAACAGAAATCCCAACTGCGGCATCCTCCAATCAAATCCATCCCCCACCACAGTCCAAGTCTGGCGACGCAGAGAAACAGAAATCCCAACTGCGGCATCCTGCAATCAAAGCTATCCCCCACCACACTCCAAGTCTGGCAACGCAGAGAAACAGAAATCCCAACTGCGGCATCCTCCAATCAAATCCATCCCCCACCACACTCCAAGTCTGGCGACGCAGAGAAACAGAAATCCCAACTGCGGCAACCTGCAATCAAAGCTATCCCCACCAAACTCCAACTCTGGCGACGCAGGGAAACAGAAATCCCAACTGCGGCATCCTCCAATCAAATCCATCCCCCACCACACTCCAACCCTGGCGAAGCAAGGAAACAGAAATCCCAACTCCGGCATTCCGCAATCAAAGCTATCCCCCACCAAGGTCTGAACCTGGCGTCGAAGGGAAACAGAAATCCCAACTGCGGCATCCTGCAATCACATCTATCCCCCACCAAACTCCAACTCTGGCAACGCAGGGAAACAGAAATCCCAACTGCGGCATCCTCCAATCACATCTATCCCCCACCAAACTCCAACTCTGGCAACGCAGGGAAACAGAAATCCCAACTGCGGCATCCTCCAATCACATCTATCCCCCACCAAACTCCAACTCTGGCGACGCAGAGAAACAGAAATCCCAACTGCGGCATCCTGCAATCAAATCCATCCCCACCACACTCCAAGTCTGGCGACGCAGGGAAACAGAAATCCCAACTGCGGCATCCTGCAATCAAAGCTATCCCCCACCACACTCCAACTCTGGCGACGCAGTGAAACACAAATCCCAACTGCGGCGTCCTGCAATCAAAGCTATCCACACCAAACTCCAACTCTGGCAACGCAGGGAAACAGAAATCCCAACTGCGGCATCCTGCAATCAAATCCATCCCCCACCACACTCCAAGTCTGGTGACGCAGGGAAACAGAAATCCCAACTGCGTCATCCTCCAATCAAATCAATCCCCCACCACACAACAAGTCTGGCGACGCAGGGAAACAGAAATCCCAACTGCGGCATCCTCCAATCACATCTATCCCCCACCAAACTCCAACTCTGGCGACGCAGGGAAACAGAAATCCCAACTGCGGCATCCTGCAATCAAAGCTATCCCCCACCAAACTCTGAACCTGACGACGCAGGGAAACAGAAATCCCAACTGCGGCATCCTGCAATCAAAGCTATCCCCACCAAACTCTGAACCTGGCGTCGAAGGGAAACAGAAATCCCAACTGCGGCATCCTGCAATCAAAGCTATCCCCCACCACACTCCAAGTCTGGTGACGGAGGGAAACAGAAATCCCAACTGCGGCATCCTCCAATCAAATCCATCCCCCACCACAGTCCAAGTCTGGCGACGCAGAGAAACAGAAATCCCAACTGCGGCATCCTGCAATCAAAGCTATCCCCCACAACACTCCAAGTCTGGTGACGGAGGGAAACAGAAATCCCAACTGCGTCATCCTCCAATCAAATCCATCCCCCACCACAGTCCAAGTCTGGCGACGCAGAGAAACAGAAATCCCAACTGCGGCATCCTGCAATCAAAGCTATCCCCCACCACACTCCAAGTCTGGCGACGCAGAGAAACAGAAATCCCAACTGCGGCAACCTCCAATCAAATCCATCCCCCACCACACTCCAAGTCTGGCGACGCAGAGAAACAGAAATCCCAACTGCGGCAACCTGCAATCAAAGCTATCCCCACCAAACTCCAACTCTGGCGACGCAGGGAAACAGAAATCCCAACTGCGGCTTCCTGCAATCAAAGCTATCCCCCACCACACTCCAACCCGGGCGAAGGAAGGAAACAGAAATCCCAACTCTGGCATTCCGCAATCAAAGCTATCCCCCACCAAGGTCTGAACCTGGTGACGCAAGTCAGCAAACAACCCAACAGCAGCATCCGGCCGTCACCAGTGTGAGCGGCCACAATCCAAGTCTGGCGACGCAGGGAAACAGAAATCCCAACTGCGGCATCCTGCAATCAAAGCCATCCCCCACCACACTCCAACTCTGGCGACGCAGGGAAACAGAAATCCCAACTGCGGCATCCTCCAATCACATCTATCCCCCACCAAACTCCAACTCTGGCGACGCAGGGAAACAGAAATCCCAACGGCGGCTTCCTGCAATCAAAGCTATCCCCACCAAAATCCAACTCTGGCGACGCAGGGAAACAGAAAATCCAACTGCGGCTTCCTGCAATCAAACCTATCCCCCACCACACTCCAAGTCCAGTGACGCAGGGAAACAGAAATCCCAACTGCGGCTTCCTGCAATCAAAGCTATCCCCACCAAACTCCAACTCTGGCGACGCAGGGAAACAGAAATCCCAACTGCGGCATCCTGCAATCAAAGCTATCCCCACCAAACTCCAACTCTGTCGACGCAGGGAAACAGAAATCCCAACTGCGGCATCCTCCAATCAAAGCTATCCCCACCAAACTCCAACTCTGGCGACGCAGGGAAACACAAATCCCAACTACCTCTTCCTGCAATCAAATCTATTCCCCAACACACTCCAACCCTGGCGACGCAGGGAAACAGAAATCCCAACTGCTGCTTCCTGCAATCAAATCTATTCCCCAACACACTCCAACTCGGGCGACGCAGGGAAACAGAAATCCCAACTGTGGCATCCTCCAATCAAATCCATCCCCCACCACACTCCAAGTCTGGCGACGCAGAGAAACAGAAATCCCAACTGCGGCATCCTGCAATCAAAGCTATCCCCACCAAACTCCAAGTCTGGCGACGCAGGGAAACAGAAATCCCAACTGCGGCATCCTGCAATCAAAGCTATCCCCACCAAACTCCAAGTCTGGCGATGCAGGGAAACAGAAAATCCAACTGCGGTTTCCTGCAATCAAACCTATCCCCCACCACACTCCAACTCGGGCGACGCAGGGAAACAGAAATCCCAACTGTGGCATCCTCCAATCAAATCCATCCCCCACCACACTCCAAGTCTGGCGACGCAGGGAAACAAAAATCCAAAGTGCGGCTTCCTGCAATCAAAGCTATCCCCACCACACTCCAACCCTGGCGAAGCAAGGAAACAGAAATCCCAACTCCGGCATTCCGCAATCAAAGCTATCCCCCACCAAGGTCTGAACCTGGTGACGCATGTCAGCAGACAACCCAACAACATCATCCGGCCGTCACCAGTGTGAGCGGCCACACTCCAAGTCTGGCGACGCAGGGAAACAGAAATCCCAACTGCGGCATCCTGCAATCAAAGCTATCCCCCACCACACGCCAACTCTGGCGACGCAGTGAAACACAAATCCCAACTGCGGCGTCCTGCAATCAAAGCTATCCCCACCAAACTCCAACTCTGGCAACGCAGGGAAACAGAAATCCCAACTGCGGCATCCTGCAATCAAATCCATCCCCCACCACACTCCAAGTCTGGCGACGCAAGGAAACACAAATCCCAACTGCGGCATCCTGCAATCAAAGCTATCCCCCACCACACTCCAAGTCTGGTTGCCGCGATTGAGAGACGGAGACCCAGCTCGATGCAAGTTAGGATCTACTTTATTGAACACAACAACCGATTTTATATTCCAAACAGACAAAGAGAGACACGTGTTTTAAGCTGATTGGCACAATGGTTAATCACCTAATACATATTACAAAAATTGAGCTCATGATTGGCTAACGTCTAAGGTCAGCTTGACTTTTTCTGCAGTTAATTTTCTGCTAGCTCACAGCATTCTTCTCCTTAACGACTTCTACTCCTGTTTCTATAGCACGTGCTTATCTCTAGTTACGAAACCAGCCCTCCTGGAAGAAATCGTCCTTAGCCCCAGGGGTGTAACAGTTTGCTTACAGCTTATGCAAATTACGAGGCGCCAAGTTGAGCACGTCCTTGCTGCTAGAAGGAGAGACCAGGCTGCCCCCGACATCTGGTGACGCAGGGAAACAGAAATCCCAACTGCGTCATCCTCCAATCAAATCAATCCCCCACCACACACCAAGTCTGGCGACGCAGGGAAACAGAAATCCCAACTGCGGCATCCTCCAATCACATCTATCCCCCACCACACTCCATCTCCGGCGACGCAGGGAAACAGAAATCCCAACTGCGGCATCCTGCAATCAAAGCTATCCCCACCAAACTCTGAACCTGGCGACGCAAGGAAACAGAAATCCCAACTGCGTCATCCTCCAATCAAATCAATCCCCCACCACACACCAAGTCTGGTGACGGAGGGAAACAGAAATCCCAACTGCGGCATCCTCCAATCAAATCCATCCCCCACCACACTCCAACCCTGGCGAAGCAAGGAAACAGAAATCCCAACTGCGGCATCCTCCAATCACATCTATCCCCCACCAAACTCCAACTCTGGCGACGCAGGGAAACAGAAATCCCAACTGCGGCATCCTCCAATCACATCTATCCCCCACCAAACTCCAACTCTGGCAACGCAGGGAAACAGAAATCCCAACTGCGGCATCCTCCAATCACATCTATCCCCCACCAAACTCCAACTCTGGCGACGCAGAGAAACAGAAATCCCAACTGCGGCATCCTGCAATCAAATCCATCCCCACCACACTCCAAGTCTGGCGACGCAGGGAAACAGAAATCCCAACTGCGGCATCCTGCAATCAAAGCTATCCCCCACCACACTCCAACTCTGGCGACGCAGTGAAACACAAATCCCAACTGCGGCGTCCTGCAATCAAAGCTATCCACACCAAACTCCAACTCTGGCAACGCAGGGAAACAGAAATCCCAACTGCGGCATCCTGCAATCAAATCCATCCCCCACCACACTCCAAGTCTGGTGACGCAGGGAAACAGAAATCCCAACTGCGTCATCCTCCAATCAAATCAATCCCCCACCACACACCAAGTCTGGCGACGCAGGGAAACAGAAATCCCAACTGCGGCATCCTCCAATCACATCTATCCCCCACCAAACTCCAACTCTGGCGACGCAGGGAAACAGAAATCCCAACTGCGGCATCCTGCAATCAAAGCTATCCCCCACCAAACTCTGAACCTGACGACGCAGGGAAACAGAAATCCCAACTGCGGCATCCTGCAATCAAAGCTATCCCCACCAAACTCTGAACCTGGCGTCGCAGGGAAACAGAAATCCCAACTGCGGCATCCTGCAATCAAAGCTATCCCCCACCACACTCCAAGTCTGGTGACGGAGGGAAACAGAAATCCCAACTGCGGCATCCTCCAATCAAATCCATCCCCCACCACAGTCCAAGTCTGGCGACGCAGAGAAACAGAAATCCCAACTGCGGCATCCTGCAATCAAAGCTATCCCCCACAACACTCCAAGTCTGGTGACGGAGGGAAACAGAAATCCCAACTGCGTCATCCTCCAATCAAATCCATCCCCCACCACAGTCCAAGTCTGGCGACGCAGAGAAACAGAAATCCCAACTGCGGCATCCTGCAATCAAAGCTATCCCCCACCACACTCCAAGTCTGGCGACGCAGAGAAACAGAAATCCCAACTGCGGCAACCTCCAATCAAATCCATCCCCCACCACACTCCAAGTCTGGCGACGCAGAGAAACAGAAATCCCAACTGCGGCAACCTGCAATCAAAGCTATCCCCACCAAACTCCAACTCTGGCGACGCAGGGAAACAGAAATCCCAACTGCGGCATCCTCCAATCAAATCCATCCCCCACCACACTCCAACCCTGGCGAAGCAAGGAAACAGAAATCCCAACTCCGGCATTCCGCAATCAAAGCTATCCCCCACCAAACTCTGAACCTGGTGACGCAAGTCAGCAGAAAACCCAACAGCAGCATCCGGCCGTCAGCAGTGTGAGCGACCACAAACCAAGTCTGGCGACGCAGGGAAACAGAAATCCCAACTGCGGCATCCTGCAATCAAAGCTATCCCCACCAAACTCCAACTCTGTCGACGCAGGGAAACAGAAATCCCAACTGCGGCATCCTCCAATCAAAGCTATCCCCACCAAACTCCAACTCTGGCGACGCAGGGAAAAAGAAATCCCAACTGCGGCATCCTGCAATCAAAGCTATCCCCACCACACTCCAACTCTGGCAACGCAGGGAAACACAAATCCCAACTGCGGCTTCCTGCAATCAAATCTATTCCCCAACACACTCCAACCCTGGCGACGCAGGGAAACAGAAATCCCAACTGCTGCTTCCTGCCATCAAATCTATTCCCCAACAAACTCCAACTCGGGCGACGCAGGGAAACAGAAATCCCAACTGCGGCATCCTCCAATCAAATCCATCCCCCACCACACTCCAAGTCTGGCGACGCAGGGAAACAAAAATCCAAAGTGCGGCTTCCAGCAATCAAAGCTATCCCCACCAAACTCCAACTCTGGCGACGCATGGTAACAGAAATCCCAACTGCGGCATCCTGCAATCAAAGCTATCCCCACCAAACTCCAAGTCTGGCGACGCAGGGGAACAGAAATCCCAATGGCAGCATCCTGAAATCAAATCCATCCCCCACCACACTCCAAGTCTGGCGACGCAGGGAAACAGAAATCCCAACTGCGGCATCCTGCAATCAAAGCTATCCCCACCAAACTCTGAACCTGACGACGCAGGGAAACAGAAATCCCAACTGCGGCATCCTGCAATCAAAGCTATCCCCACCAAACTCTGAACCTGGCGACGCAGGGAAACAGAAATCCCAACTGCGGCATCCTGCAATCAAAGCTATCCCCCACCACACTCCACGTCTGGCGACGGAGGGAAACAGAAATCCCAACTGCGGCATCCTCCAATCAAATCCATCCCCCACCACACTCCAAGTCTGGCGACGCAGAGAAACAGAAATCCCAACTGCGGCATCCTGCAATCAAAGCTACCACCCACCACACTCCAAGTCCAGTGACGCAGGGAAACAGAAATCCCAACTGCGGCTTCCTGCAATCAAAGCTATTCCCACCAAACTCCAAGTCTGGCGACGCAGGGAAACAGAAATCCCAACTGCGGCATCCTGCAATCAAAGCTATCCCCACCAAACTCCAACTCTGGCGACGCAGGGAAACAGAAATCCCAACTGCGGCTTCCTGCAATCAAAGCTATCCCCCACCACACTCCAACCCGGGCGAAGCAAGGAAACAGAAATCCCAACTCTGGCATTCCGCAATCAAAGCTATCCCCCACCAAGGTCTGAACCTGGTGACGCAAGTCAGCAAACAACCCAACAGCAGCATCCGGCCGTCACCAGTGTGAGCGGCCACAATCCAAGTCTGGCGACGCAGGGAAACACAAATCCCAACTGCGGCATCCTGCAATCAAAGCCATCCCCCACCACACTCCAACTCTGGCGACGCAGGGAAACAGAAATCCCAACTGCGGCATCCTCCAATCACATCTATCCCCCACCAAACTCCAACTCTGGCGACGCAGGGAAACAGAAATCCCAACGGCGGCTTCCTGCAATCAAAGCTATCCCCACCAAAATCCAACTCTGGCGACGCAGGGAAACAGAAAATCCAACTGCGGCTTCCTGCAATCAAACCTATCCCCCACCACACTCCAAGTCCAGTGACGCAGGGAAACAGAAATCCCAACTGCGGCTTCCTGCAATCAAAGCTATCCCCACCAAACTCCAACTCTGGCGACGCAGGGAAACAGAAATCCCAACTGCGGCATCCTGCAATCAAAGCTATCCCCACCAAACTCCAACTCTGTCGACGCAGGGAAACAGAAATCCCAACTGCGGCATCCTCCAATCAAAGCTATCCCCACCAAACTCCAACTCTGGCGACGCAGGGAAACACAAATCCCAACTACGTCTTCCTGCAATCAAATCTATTCCCCAACACACTCCAACCCTGGCGACGCAGGGAAACAGAAATCCCAACTGCTGCTTCCTGCAATCAAATCTATTCCCCAACACACTCCAACTCGGGCGACGCAGGGAAACAGAAATCCCAACTGTGGCATCCTCCAATCAAATCCATCCCCCACCACACTCCAAGTCTGGCGACGCAGAGAAACAGAAATCCCAACTGCGGCATCCTGCAATCAAAGCTATCCCCACCAAACTCCAAGTCTGGCGACGCAGGGAAACAGAAATCCCAACTGCGGCATCCTGCAATCAAAGCTATCCCCACCAAACTCCAAGTCTGGCGATGCAGGGAAACAGAAAATCCAACTGCGGTTTCCTGCAATCAAACCTATCCCCCACCACACTCCAACTCGGGCGACGCAGGGAAACAGAAATCCCAACTGTGGCATCCTCCAATCAAATCCATCCCCCACCACACTCCAAGTCTGGCGACGCAGAGAAACAGAAATCCCAACTGCGGCATCCTGCAATCAAAGCTATCCCCACCAAACTCCAAGTCTGGCGACGCAGGGAAACAGAAATCCCAACTGCGGCATCCTGCAATCAAAGCTATCCCCACCAAACTCCAAGTCTGGCGATGCAGGGAAACAGAAAATCCAACTGCGGTTTCCTGCAATCAAACTTATCCCCCACCACACTCCAAGTCTGGCGACGCAGGGAAACAGAAATCCCAACGGCAGCATCCTGAAATCAAATCCATCCCCCACCACACTCCAAGTCTGGCGACGCAGGGAAACAAAAATCCAAAGTGCGGCTTCCTGCAATCAAAGCTATCCCCACCAAACTCCAACTCTGGCGACGCAGGGTAACAGAAATCCCAACTGCGGCATCCTGCAATCAAAGCTATCCCCACCAAACTCCAAGTCTGGCGACGCAGGGAAACACAAATCCCAACTGCGGCATCCTGAAATCAAATCTATTCCCCAACACACTCCAACCCTGGCGACGCAGGGAAACAGAAATCCCAACTGCTGCTTCCTGCAATCAAATCTATTCCCCAACACACTCCAACTCGGGCGACGCAGGGAAACAGAAATCCCAACTGTGGCATCCTCCAATCAAATCCATCCCCCACCACACTCCAAGTCTGGCGACGCAGAGAAACAGAAATCCCAACTGCGGCATCCTGCAATCAAAGCTATCCCCACCAAACTCCAAGTCTGGCGACGCAGGGAAACAGAAAATCCAACTGCGGTTTCCTGCAATCAAACCTATCCCCCACCACACTCCAACTCGGGCGACGCAGGGAAACAGAAATCCCAACTGTGGCATCCTCCAATCAAATCCATCCCCCACCACACTCCAAGTCTGGCGACGCAGAGAAACAGAAATCCCAACTGCGGCATCCTGCAATCAAAGCTATCCCCACCAAACTCCAAGTCTGGCGACGCAGGGAAACAGAAATCCCAACTGCGGCATCCTGCAATCAAAGCTATCCCCACCAAACTCCAAGTCTGGCGATGCAGGGAAACAGAAAATCCAACTGCGGTTTCCTGCAATCAAACTTATCCCCCACCACACTCCAAGTCTGGCGACGCAGGGAAACAGAAATCCCAACGGCAGCATCCTGAAATCAAATCCATCCCCCACCACACTCCAAGTCTGGCGACGCAGGGAAACAAAAATCCAAAGTGCGGCTTCCTGCAATCAAAGCTATCCCCACCAAACTCCAACTCTGGCGACGCAGGGTAACAGAAATCCCAACTGCGGCATCCTCCAATCAAAGCTATCCCCACCAAACTCCAACTCTGTCGACGCAGGGAAACACAAATCCCAACTACGGCTTCCTGCAATCAAATCTATTCCCCAACACACTCCAACCCTGGCGACGCAGGGAAACAGAAATCCCAACTGCTGCTTCCTGCAATCAAATCTATTCCCCAACACACTCCAACTCGGGCGACGCAGGGAAACAGAAATCCCAACTGTGGCATCCTCCAATCAAATCCATCCCCCACCACACTCCAAGTCTGGCGACGCAGAGAAACAGAAATCCCAACTGCGGCATCCTGCAATCAAAGCTATCCCCACCAAACTCCAAGTCTGGCGACGCAGGGAAACAGAAATCCCAACTGCGGCATCCTGCAATCAAAGCTATCCCCACCAAACTCCAAGTCTGGCGATGCAGGGAAACAGAAAATCCAACTGCGGTTTCCTGCAATCAAACCTATCCCCCACCACACTCCAACTCGGGCGACGCAGAGAAACAGAAATCCCAACTGCGGCATCCTGCAATCAAAGCTATCCCCCACCACACTCCAAGTCTGGCGACGCAGAGAAACAGAAATCCCAACTGCGGCAACCTCCAATCAAATCCATCCCCCACCACACTCCAAGTCTGGCGACGCAGAGAAACAGAAATCCCAACTGCGGCAACCTGCAATCAAAGCTATCCCCACCAAACTCCAACTCTGGCGACGCAGGGAAACAGAAATCCCAACTGCGGCATCCTCCAATCAAATCCATCCCCCACCACACTCCAACCCTGGCGAAGCAAGGAAACAGAAATCCCAACTCCGGCATTCCGCAATCAAAGCTATCCCCCACCAAACTCTGAACCTGGTGACGCAAGTCAGCAGAAAACCCAACAGCAGCATCCGGCCGTCAGCAGTGTGAGCGACCACAAACCAAGTCTGGCGACGCAGGGAAACAGAAATCCCAACTGCGGCATCCTGCAATCAAAGCTATCCCCACCAAACTCCAACTCTGTCGACGCAGGGAAACAGAAATCCCAACTGCGGCATCCTCCAATCAAAGCTATCCCCACCAAACTCCAACTCTGGCGACGCAGGGAAAAAGAAATCCCAACTGCGGCATCCTGCAATCAAAGCTATCCCCACCACACTCCAACTCTGGCAACGCAGGGAAACACAAATCCCAACTGCGGCTTCCTGCAATCAAATCTATTCCCCAACACACTCCAACCCTGGCGACGCAGGGAAACAGAAATCCCAACTGCTGCTTCCTGCCATCAAATCTATTCCCCAACAAACTCCAACTCGGGCGACGCAGGGAAACAGAAATCCCAACTGCGGCATCCTCCAATCAAATCCATCCCCCACCACACTCCAAGTCTGGCGACGCAGGGAAACAAAAATCCAAAGTGCGGCTTCCAGCAATCAAAGCTATCCCCACCAAACTCCAACTCTGGCGACGCATGGTAACAGAAATCCCAACTGCGGCATCCTGCAATCAAAGCTATCCCCACCAAACTCCAAGTCTGGCGACGCAGGGGAACAGAAATCCCAATGGCAGCATCCTGAAATCAAATCCATCCCCCACCACACTCCAAGTCTGGCGACGCAGGGAAACAGAAATCCCAACTGCGGCATCCTGCAATCAAAGCTATCCCCACCAAACTCTGAACCTGACGACGCAGGGAAACAGAAATCCCAACTGCGGCATCCTGCAATCAAAGCTATCCCCACCAAACTCTGAACCTGGTGACGCAGGGAAACAGAAATCCCAACTGCGGCATCCTGCAATCAAAGCTATCCCCCACCACACTCCACGTCTGGCGACGGAGGGAAACAGAAATCCCAACTGCGGCATCCTCCAATCAAATCCATCCCCCACCACACTCCAAGTCTGGCGACGCAGAGAAACAGAAATCCCAACTGCGGCATCCTGCAATCAAAGCTACCACCCACCACACTCCAAGTCCAGTGACGCAGGGAAACAGAAATCCCAACTGCGGCTTCCTGCAATCAAAGCTATTCCCACCAAACTCCAAGTCTGGCGACGCAGGGAAACAGAAATCCCAACTGCGGCATCCTGCAATCAAAGCTATCCCCACCAAACTCCAACTCTGGCGACGCAGGGAAACAGAAATCCCAACTGCGGCTTCCTGCAATCAAAGCTATCCCCCACCACACTCCAACCCGGGCGAAGCAAGGAAACAGAAATCCCAACTCTGGCATTCCGCAATCAAAGCTATCCCCCACCAAGGTCTGAACCTGGTGACGCAAGTCAGCAAACAACCCAACAGCAGCATCCGGCCGTCACCAGTGTGAGCGGCCACAATCCAAGTCTGGCGACGCAGGGAAACACAAATCCCAACTGCGGCATCCTGCAATCAAAGCCATCCCCCACCACACTCCAACTCTGGCGACGCAGGGAAACAGAAATCCCAACTGCGGCATCCTCCAATCACATCTATCCCCCACCAAACTCCAACTCTGGCGACGCAGGGAAACAGAAATCCCAACGGCGGCTTCCTGCAATCAAAGCTATCCCCACCAAAATCCAACTCTGGCGACGCAGGGAAACAGAAAATCCAACTGCGGCTTCCTGCAATCAAACCTATCCCCCACCACACTCCAAGTCCAGTGACGCAGGGAAACAGAAATCCCAACTGCGGCTTCCTGCAATCAAAGCTATCCCCACCAAACTCCAACTCTGGCGACGCAGGGAAACAGAAATCCCAACTGCGGCATCCTGCAATCAAAGCTATCCCCACCAAACTCCAACTCTGTCGACGCAGGGAAACAGAAATCCCAACTGCGGCATCCTCCAATCAAAGCTATCCCCACCAAACTCCAACTCTGGCGACGCAGGGAAACACAAATCCCAACTACGTCTTCCTGCAATCAAATCTATTCCCCAACACACTCCAACCCTGGCGACGCAGGGAAACAGAAATCCCAACTGCTGCTTCCTGCAATCAAATCTATTCCCCAACACACTCCAACTCGGGCGACGCAGGGAAACAGAAATCCCAACTGTGGCATCCTCCAATCAAATCCATCCCCCACCACACTCCAAGTCTGGCGACGCAGAGAAACAGAAATCCCAACTGCGGCATCCTGCAATCAAAGCTATCCCCACCAAACTCCAAGTCTGGCGACGCAGGGAAACAGAAATCCCAACTGCGGCATCCTGCAATCAAAGCTATCCCCACCAAACTCCAAGTCTGGCGATGCAGGGAAACAGAAAATCCAACTGCGGTTTCCTGCAATCAAACCTATCCCCCACCACACTCCAACTCGGGCGACGCAGGGAAACAGAAATCCCAACTGTGGCATCCTCCAATCAAATCCATCCCCCACCACACTCCAAGTCTGGCGACGCAGAGAAACAGAAATCCCAACTGCGGCATCCTGCAATCAAAGCTATCCCCACCAAACTCCAAGTCTGGCGACGCAGGGAAACAGAAATCCCAACTGCGGCATCCTGCAATCAAAGCTATCCCCACCAAACTCCAAGTCTGGCGATGCAGGGAAACAGAAAATCCAACTGCGGTTTCCTGCAATCAAACTTATCCCCCACCACACTCCAAGTCTGGCGACGCAGGGAAACAGAAATCCCAACGGCAGCATCCTGAAATCAAATCCATCCCCCACCACACTCCAAGTCTGGCGACGCAGGGAAACAAAAATCCAAAGTGCGGCTTCCTGCAATCAAAGCTATCCCCACCAAACTCCAACTCTGGCGACGCAGGGTAACAGAAATCCCAACTGCGGCATCCTGCAATCAAAGCTATCCCCACCAAACTCCAAGTCTGGCGACGCAGGGAAACACAAATCCCAACTGCGGCATCCTGAAATCAAATCTATTCCCCAACACACTCCAACCCTGGCGACGCAGGGAAACAGAAATCCCAACTGCTGCTTCCTGCAATCAAATCTATTCCCCAACACACTCCAACTCGGGCGACGCAGGGAAACAGAAATCCCAACTGTGGCATCCTCCAATCAAATCCATCCCCCACCACACTCCAAGTCTGGCGACGCAGAGAAACAGAAATCCCAACTGCGGCATCCTGCAATCAAAGCTATCCCCACCAAACTCCAAGTCTGGCGACGCAGGGAAACAGAAAATCCAACTGCGGTTTCCTGCAATCAAACCTATCCCCCACCACACTCCAACTCGGGCGACGCAGGGAAACAGAAATCCCAACTGTGGCATCCTCCAATCAAATCCATCCCCCACCACACTCCAAGTCTGGCGACGCAGAGAAACAGAAATCCCAACTGCGGCATCCTGCAATCAAAGCTATCCCCACCAAACTCCAAGTCTGGCGACGCAGGGAAACAGAAATCCCAACTGCGGCATCCTGCAATCAAAGCTATCCCCACCAAACTCCAAGTCTGGCGATGCAGGGAAACAGAAAATCCAACTGCGGTTTCCTGCAATCAAACTTATCCCCCACCACACTCCAAGTCTGGCGACGCAGGGAAACAGAAATCCCAACGGCAGCATCCTGAAATCAAATCCATCCCCCACCACACTCCAAGTCTGGCGACGCAGGGAAACAAAAATCCAAAGTGCGGCTTCCTGCAATCAAAGCTATCCCCACCAAACTCCAACTCTGGCGACGCAGGGTAACAGAAATCCCAACTGCGGCATCCTCCAATCAAAGCTATCCCCACCAAACTCCAACTCTGTCGACGCAGGGAAACACAAATCCCAACTACGGCTTCCTGCAATCAAATCTATTCCCCAACACACTCCAACCCTGGCGACGCAGGGAAACAGAAATCCCAACTGCTGCTTCCTGCAATCAAATCTATTCCCCAACACACTCCAACTCGGGCGACGCAGGGAAACAGAAATCCCAACTGTGGCATCCTCCAATCAAATCCATCCCCCACCACACTCCAAGTCTGGCGACGCAGAGAAACAGAAATCCCAACTGCGGCATCCTGCAATCAAAGCTATCCCCACCAAACTCCAAGTCTGGCGACGCAGGGAAACAGAAATCCCAACTGCGGCATCCTGCAATCAAAGCTATCCCCACCAAACTCCAAGTCTGGCGATGCAGGGAAACAGAAAATCCAACTGCGGTTTCCTGCAATCAAACCTATCCCCCACCACACTCCAACTCGGGCGACGCAGGGAAACAGAAATCCCAACTGCGGCATCCTGCAATCAAAGCTATCCCCACCAAACTCCAAGTCTGGCGACGCAGGGAAACAGAAATCCCAACTGCGGCATCCTGAAATCAAATCCATCCCCCACCACACACCAAGTCTGGTGACGGAGGGAAACAGAAATCCCAACTGCGGCATCCTCCAATCAAATCCATCCCCCACCACACTCCAACCCTGGCGAAGCAAGGAAACAGAAATCCCAACTGCGGCATCCTCCAATCACATCTATCCCCCACCAAACTCCAACTCTGGCGACGCAGGGAAACAGAAATCCCAACTGCGGCATCCTCCAATCACATCTATCCCCCACCACACTCCAAGTCTGGCGACGCAGGGAAACAGAAATCCCAACTGTGGCATCCTCGAATCAAACCTATCCCCCACCACACTCCAAGTCCAGTGACGCAGGGAAACAGAAATCCCAACGGCGGCTTCCTGCAATCAAACCTATCCCCACCAAACTCCAAATCTAGCGACGCAGGGAAACAGAAATCCCAACTGCGGCATCCTGCAATCAAAGCTATCCCCACCAAACTCTGAACCTGGCGACGCAAGGAAACAGAAATCCCAACTGCGTCATCCTCCAATCAAATCAATCCCCCACCACACACCAAGTCTGGTGACGGAGGGAAACAGAAATCCCAACTGCGGCATCCTCCAATCAAATCCATCCCCCACCACACTCCAACCCTGGCGAAGCAAGGAAACAGAAATCCCAACTCCGGCATTCCGCAATCAAAGCTATCCCCCACCAAACTCTGAACCTGGTGACGCAAGTCAGCAGACAACCCAACAGCAGCATCCGGCCGTCAGCAGTGTGTGCGACCACAAACCAAGTCTGGCGACGCAGGGAAACAGAAATCCCAACTGCGGCATCCTGCAATCAAAGCTATCCCCACCAAACTCCAACTCTGTCGACGCAGGGAAACAGAAATCCCAACTGCGGCATCCTCCAATCAAAGCTATCCCCACCAAACTCCAACTCTGGCGACGCAGGGAAAAAGAAATCCCAACTGCGGCATCCTGCAATCAAAGCTATCCCCACCACACTCCAACTCTGGCAACGCAGGGAAACACAAATCCCAACTGCGGCTTCCTGCAATCAAATCTATTCCCCAACACACTCCAACCCTGGCGACGCAGGGAAACAGAAATCCCAACTGCTGCTTCCTGCCATCAAATCTATTCCCCAACACACTCCAACTCGGGCGACGCAGGGAAACAGAAATCCCAACTGCGGCATCCTCCAATCAAATCCATCCCCCACCACACTCCAAGTCTGGCGACGCAGGGAAACAAAAATCCAAAGTGCGGCTTCCTGCAATCAAAGCTATCCCCACCAAACTCTGAACCTGACGACGCAGGGAAACAGAAATCCCAACTGCGGCATCCTGCAATCAAAGCTATCCCCACCAAACTCTGAAGCTGGCGACGCAGGGAAACAGAAATCCCAACTGCGGCATCCTGCAATCAAAGCTATCCCCCACCACACTCCACGTCTGGCGACGGAGGGAAACAGAAATCCCAACTGCGGCATCCTCCAATCAAATCCATCCCCCACCACACTCCAAGTCTGGCGACGCAGAGAAACAGAAATCCCAACTGCGGCATCCTGCAATCAAAGCTACCACCCACCACACTCCAAGTCCAGTGACGCAGGGAAACAGAAATCCCAACTGCGGCTTCCTGCAATCAAAGCTATTCCCACCAAACTCCAAGTCTGGCGACGCAGGGAAACAGAAATCCCAACTGCGGCATCCTGCAATCAAAGCTATCCCCACCAAACTCCAACTCTGGCGACGCAGGGAAACAGAAATCCCAACTGCGGCTTCCTGCAATCAAAGCTATCCCCCACCACACTCCAACCCGGGCGAAGGAAGGAAACAGAAATCCCAACTCTGGCATTCCGCAATCAAAGCTATCCCCCACCAAGGTCTGAACCTGGTGACGCAAGTCAGCAAACAACCCAACAGCAGCATCCGGCCGTCACCAGTGTGAGCGGCCACAATCCAAGTCTGGCGACGCAGGGAAACACAAATCCCAACTGCGGCATCCTGCAATCAAAGCCATCCCCCACCACACTCCAACTCTGGCGACGCAGGGAAACAGAAATCCCAACTGCGGCATCCTCCAATCACATCTATCCCCCACCAAACTCCAACTCTGGCGACGCAGGGAAACAGAAATCCCAACGGCGGCTTCCTGCAATCAAAGCTATCCCCACCAAAATCCAACTCTGGCGACGCAGGGAAACAGAAAATCCAACTGCGGCTTCCTGCAATCAAACCTATCCCCCACCACACTCCAAGTCCAGTGACGCAGGGAAACAGAAATCCCAACTGCGGCTTCCTGCAATCAAAGCTATCCCCACCAAACTCCAACTCTGGCGACGCAGGGAAACAGAAATCCCAACTGCGGCATCCTGCAATCAAAGCTATCCCCACCAAACTCCAACTCTGTCGACGCAGGGAAACAGAAATCCCAACTGCGGCATCCTCCAATCAAAGCTATCCCCACCAAACTCCAACTCTGGCGACGCAGGGAAACACAAATCCCAACTACGGCTTCCTGCAATCAAATCTATTCCCCAACACACTCCAACCCTGGCGACGCAGGGAAACAGAAATCCCAACTGCTGCTTCCTGCAATCAAATCTATTCCCCAACACACTCCAACTCGGGCGACGCAGGGAAACAGAAATCCCAACTGTGGCATCCTCCAATCAAATCAATCCCCCACCACACTCCAAGTCTGGCGACGCAGAGAAACAGAAATCCCAACTGCGGCATCCTGCAATCAAAGCTATCCCCACCAAACTCCAAGTCTGGCGACGCAGGGAAACAGAAATCCCAACTGCGGCATCCTGCAATCAAAGCTATCCCCACCACACTCCAAGTCTGGCGATGCAGGGAAACAGAAAATCCAACTGCGGTTTCCTGCAATCAAACTTATCCCCCACCACACTCCAAGTCTGGCGACGCAGGGAAACAGAAATCCCAACGGCAGCATCCTGAAATCAAATCCATCCCCCACCACACTCCAAGTCTGGCGACGCAGGGAAACAAAAATCCAAAGTGCGGCTTCCTGCAATCAAAGCTATCCCCACCAAACTCCAACTCTGGCGACGCAGGGTAACAGAAATCCCAACTGCGGCATCCTGCAATCAAAGCTATCCCCACCAAACTCCAAGTCTGGCGACGCAGGGAAACACAAATCCCAACTGCGGCATCCTGAAATCAAATCCATCCCCCACCACACTCCAACTCTGGCGACGCAGGGAAACAGAAATCCCAACGGCGGCTTCCTGCAATCAAAGCTATCCCCACCACACTCCAAGTCTGGCGACGCAGGGAAACAGAAATCCCAACTGTGGCATCCTCCAATCAAATCCATCCCCCACCACACTCCAAGTCTGGCGACGCAGAGAAACAGAAATCCCAACTGCGGCATCCTGCAATCAAAGCTATCCCCACCAAACTCCAAGTCTGGCGACGCAGGGAAACAGAAATCCCAACTGCGGCATCCTGCAATCAAAGCTATCCCCACCAAACTCCAACTCTGGCGATGCAGGGAAACAGAAAATCCAACTGCGGTTTCCTGCAATCAAACCTATCCCCCACCACACTCCAAGTCCAGTGACGCAGGGAAACAGAAATGCCAACTGCGGCATCCTGCAATCAAAGCTATCCCCACCAAACTCCAACTCTGTCGACGCAGGGAAACAAAAATCCAAACTGCGGCATCCTCCAATCAAAGCTATCCCCACCAAACTCCAACTCTGGCGACGCAGGGAAACACAAATCCCAACTACGTCTTCCTGCAATCAAATCTATTCCCCAACACACTCCAACCCTGGCGACGCAGGGAAACAGAAATCCCAACTGCTGCTTCCTGCAATCAAATCTATTCCCCAACACACTCCAACTCGGGCGACGCAGGGAAACAGAAATCCCAACTGTGGCATCCTCCAATCAAATCCATCCCCCACCACACTCCAAGTCTGGCGACGCAGAGAAACAGAAATCCCAACTGCGGCATCCTGCAATCAAAGCTATCCCCACCAAACTCCAAGTCTGGCGACGCAGGGAAACAGAAATCCCAACTGCGGCATCCTGCAATCAAAGCTATCCCCACCAAACTCCAAGTCTGGCGATGCAGGGAAACAGAAAATCCAACTGCGGTTTCCTGCAATCAAACTTATCCCCCACCACACTCCAAGTCTGGCGACGCAGGGAAACAGAAATCCCAACGGCAGCATCCTGAAATCAAATCCATCCCCCACCACACTCCAAGTCTGGCGACGCAGGGAA
This sequence comes from Tyto alba, assembly GCF_018691265.1. Lineage (NCBI taxonomy): Eukaryota > Metazoa > Chordata > Aves > Strigiformes > Tytonidae > Tyto > Tyto alba. Next base: position 1,646,525 of record NW_024881318.1, read on the forward strand.
ACAAAAATCCAAAGTGCGGCTTCCTGCAATCAAAGCTATCCCCACCAAACTCCAACTCTGGCGACGCAGGGTAACAGAAATCCCAACTGCGGCATCCTGCAATCAAAGCTATCCCCACCAAACTCCAAGTCTGGCGACGCAGGGAAACACAAATCCCAACTGCGGCATCCTGAAATCAAATCCATCCCCCACCACACTCCAACTCTGGCGACGCAGGGAAACAGAAATCCCAACGGCGGCTTCCTGCAATCAAAGCTATCCCCACCACACTCCAAGTCTGGCGACGCAGGGAAACAGAAATCCCAACTGTGGCATCCTCCAATCAAATCCATCCCCCACCACACTCCAAGTCTGGCGACGCAGAGAAACAGAAATCCCAACTGCGGCATCCTGCAATCAAAGCTATCCCCACCAAACTCCAAGTCTGGCGACGCAGGGAAACAGAAATCCCAACTGCGGCATCCTGCAATCAAAGCTATCCCCACCAAACTCCAACTCTGGCGATGCAGGGAAACAGAAAATCCAACTGCGGTTTCCTGCAATCAAACCTATCCCCCACCACACTCCAAGTCCAGTGACGCAGGGAAACAGAAATCCCAACTGCGGCATCCTGCAATCAAAGCTATCCCCACCAAACTCCAACTCTGGCGAAGCACGGAAACACAAATCCCAACGGCGGCTTCCTGCAATCAAACCTATCCCCAACCACACTCCAAATCCGGTGACGCAGGGAAACAGAAATCCCAACTGCGGCATACTGCAATCAAAGCTATTCCCACCAAACTCCAAATCTGTCGACGCAGGGAAACAGAAATCCCAACTGCGGCATCCTGCAATCAAAGCTATCCCCACCAAACTCTGAACCTGACGACGCAGTGAAACAGAAATCCCAACTGCGGCATCCTGCAATCAAAGCTATCCCCACCAACCTCTGAACCTGGCGACGCAAGGAAACAGAAATCCCAACTGCGTCATCCTCCAATCAAATCCATCCCCCACCACACACCAAGTCTGGTGACGGAGGGAAACAGAAATCCCAACTGCGGCATCCTCCAATCAAATCCATCCCCCACCACACTCCAACTCTGGCGACACAGGGAAACAGAAATCCCAACTGCGGCATCCTCCAATCAAATCCATCCCCCACCACACTCCAACCCTGGCGAAGCAAGGAAACAGAAATCCCAACTGCGGCATCCTCCAATCACATCTATCCCCCACCAAACTCCAACTCTGGCGACGCAGGGAAACAGAAATCCCAACTGCGGCATCCTGCAATCACATCTATCCCCCACCAAACTCCAACTCTGGCAACGCAGGGAAACAGAAATCCCAACTGCGGCATCCTCCAATCACATCTATCCCCCACCAAACTCCAACTCTGGCGACGCAGAGAAACAGAAATCCCAACTGCGGCATCCTGCAATCAAAGCTATCCCCCACCACACTCTAACTCTGGCGACGCAGTGAAACACAAATCCCAACTGCGGCATCCTGCAATCAAATCCATCCCCCACCACACTCCAAGTCTGGCGACGCAGGGAAACACAAATCCCAACTGCGGCATCCTGCAATCAAAGCTATCCCCCACCACACTCCAAGTCTGGTTGCCGCGATTGAGAGACGGAGACCCAGCTCGATGCAAGTTAGGATCTACTTTATTGAACACAACAACCGATTTTATATTCCAAACAGACAAAGAGAGACACGTGTTTTAAGCTGATTGGCACAATGGTTAATCACCTAATACATATTACAAAAATTGAGCTCATGATTGGCTAACGTCTAAGGTCAGCTTGACTTTTTCTGCAGTTAATTTTCTGCTAGCTCACAGCATTCTTCTCCTTAACGACTTCTACTCCTGTTTCTATAGCACGTGCTTATCTCTAGTTACGAAACCAGCCCTCCTGGAAGAAATCGTCCTTAGCCCCAGGGGTGTAACAGTTTGCTTACAGCTTACGCAAATTACGAGGCGCCAAGTTGAGCACGTCCTTGCTGCTAGAAGGAGAGACCAGGCTGCCCCCGACATCTGGTGACGCAGGGAAACAGAAATCCCAACTGCGTCATCCTCCAATCAAATCAATCCCCCACCACACACCAAGTCTGGCGACGCAGGGAAACAGAAATCCCAACTGCGGCTTCCTGCAATCAAAGCTATCCCCCACCACACTCCATCTCCGGCGACGCAGGGAAACAGAAATCCCAACTGCGGCATCCTGCAATCAAAGCTATCCCCACCAAACTCCAACTCTGGCGACGCAGGGAAACAGAAATCCCAACTGCGGCTTCCTGCATTCAAATCCATCCCCCAACACACTCCAACCCTGGCGAAGAAGGGAAACAGAAATCCCAACTGCGGCATCCTGCAATCAAAGCTATCCCCACTGTTATAAATTGAGACCACAATGGATCATAATCCAATTATAATTTTATTAATTATAGCAAGTAGAATATGAGCAAAGACAGCGCTGGACGGCAGGGGAGTCTGCGCTCCGCCAACTGCCGTACTGATCAGTTCAAACAGTTCCTTTTTATACATTTTTACATTCGTGGTTGTCTTTGATCAGTACCCCCTTCTGCTTGCACAAGTATCTGGTTTGTGTAAGCAATTGCGGTTATCTTATCTCACGCAGTCATCTTGTCTCACAGGTTATCTTGTCTCACACAAGCGGTGTCTGGCAGCTATTTGCATAAGCAGTTTTTTTGTCTTTTGCCGCCTAACCTTTACATTGAGCTTAACATAAATTTCAATAAACAATACCCTTAGTTCATAGTTTCTTACAATCCCCCCTTTTTCTTTTATCCTATTATTGTTTATTAGATGCTACTTTCATTTTCGTCACTGCAAGCAAACCTTTTTCCACAATTCCAACATTTATCATAACACTCTCAAGATAATACCTTACAATTACAATCATAGTTTTCACGTGGCATAACGCATTCACAACAATCTTTTCCACCAGGAAGCTCCTAATAGATCATCCCACCATTCTGAGTCTAACATTGAGGGTGTTTTCAGAGCACCATAGGTAAAACAGCTCTTATTCTATCTGCTATGTGCAGTTGTCGCCTTAATGTTTTTGCCGTGTGTTATTTATTCCTTGCTTTGTTCAGTTAATCCAACAAGTTGTGACCAACATGCAATTTGCTACTACTGTTTCACCTGTTGGTGTTAAGCAAATTCGAGCTGTGTGCCGAACTGCACAGTCAACCGTACTATCAGACACTCTGTAAACAATAATCAACAATTTATTAGCAAACAAGAACCTGAAATAATTAACTGTATAACAATCCAGCAAAGTCCCACGCGACACAATCAGAAAGAGAAAAAGTAAGAACCAAAGATATCAGCACTGTCCTTTGGATGTTGTCCTTCAATGTCTTGTTACCCTTACTCACAGGGCGATAGCGATAGAAAGAACAACAGTCACGCGCCGCGTGGTAACTCCTCTGATCAATAACATTTTCTTCTTTGAACTATAAGTCTGTTTCCATCACCTCATCAAGGTTTCGAGGGCGTCTTAGTTGTCTTCGTGATCTTGGAGGATTGGGGGGAGGAGGTGATCTCCGACACCAGCCACGAGACATTCCCTCGCATACCACGATGGCAACGACAGTCACCACCAATATAATGAAAAATCCCAACAGCAGGGCGGCGCACACGGGATCGTCCCCTACTCCCATCTTCCCAAGATTGCAATCCAGTGGGATCAGTAAGATTAGTGGGATAGTCCAGCCCCAGGCTAGCGGCTTGACCGAGGAAGGTCCAAGTGCGCAATGAGCGGAAGTTTCTCTTCCACCCAGAATGACTGTGCTGCCTAGATCTGGGCGGGCCTGGCAGTTGTTTTTGCCATCCGGGTATAGCCGAACTTTCGAGACCCTCCAGCAACACATGCGCTTTGGACTGGGGGCGTGGAAATCCATTTTCCTGCTGCGTATGTGGACCCTGACTCCTGATCCCTACAGACCAGGCAGGTTCGCCACTCGCGCTCTCACTCTTGTACCTCCGATACCGCGAAAACAATGGAGCGTGCTTATGCATGGGCAGCAATTTATTGTGCAGCCTTGATGTTGGTAGCCCTCACTTTGTTTGCCTTTTTACTACATATCTTTTGCCCTTGTAAATGTTCCTCTTTCAAGTACGCATGTAGTTGTATCTGCTTATGTAAACCACCATCTCCTTTGGTTAACCATGTCGAAAATTCTGTTATAGGTCTTTTCGGCGGTTTTGGTACTGGCTGTTTTACTTCTGTCACATCTTTTACTTGGATTCTCTTCTTCCCACTAAAAATATCTCCATCCACCCTTCTGTCTTTGGGAAAGCAAAGCCACTCTGATGTTGGACATAACAGTAAAGCACTTGCTGCACAAATTTGCCACTATTAAAGCAAACCATACCAGGATGATTAGCAGAGGTCCGGTATAACATATGCTCCCACCTCTCATGCCTATGGGGTTGCAGCCCACAGCTGAGAAAAAGGTCTTCTTGGTGGCGAGCACAGAGGTTAACCCGGTCTTGCCCTCTACTGTTTAACAAATCCGTGTGTTAAGAGTTAGTCAATTCAAGTTGTAGCCACTTCCTTTGTTTCTAAGCAAAGCAAAATTTTGGCACTTTCCGATAGTGTCCTCCCATCAACTCTCAGGGACATCACAAATTCTGGGGACTAACCTCTTTTTCCCCGTAAATCAAGGTTACAGTTCATGCCCCTTCCCTATACAGTTATAAGACAATTTTCTCCATCTGCAAGAAATACCACATCCGGTAACACATTTCACATTCACACAAAACCCACGCTTCATGACATCCATGCATACACTCGAGACAAGGTATTACTCAATTAGGTTGATTTTCTAGCAATGCCTAATTGACTCCAAAATGCTCATAATCTCACATGTCTGTCAGTTAATGCTCGGTAAACGCCAGCTTTTCCCTGACAGTTTTTTTTGTTTGGTTTTGTCTTTTTTTTTTTTGTTTTTGTTTCCTTATACAGCAAGTAAGTAAATGAATAAGTAAATTTTCACAGTGTTACCTCTGAACCCAGTCAAAAACCCAGTCAAACCACTGGTTAAGAGTCATTCAATCCCCTCCTGATGAATTTACTTAGTCCTTTGAGGGTGACTTGTAGTTGGTCAGTTGATGGTACCACAGTCCACTCCTGAGGCTTTTCCACTAGTCCTTTTCCTCAGGAGGCAAGAGTCCACCCCTTTTCTTTTGTTCGGATCGCTGTCTCGGTGATCAGCAGCACCTGAAATGGACCTTCCCACTCGGGAGTTAATGATTAATCTTTCCACACTTTTATCAATACCCAATCACCTGGTTTTACATTGTGGATATTTAAAAGCCAATGGTGGTATTTGAGGCAGAAGTCCTTTCTTTCTTAGTTTCATTAAAGTGTTACCAATTCTTATTACATACTTTCTTACATACTGATCTCCTACTTCAGGGATGACAATATCCCTGTCATTACTCATACATAGTAATCCAAACATCATTTCATAGGGAGAAATTCCCAGGTCTGTTCGTGGCTGAGTATTGATCCTTAATAAGGCCAACGGCAGGCATTTAATCCAAGACATCTGAGTCTCAATCATTAACTTAGTCAAGGTTTGTTTTGAAGTTTGATTCATTCTTTCTCCTCTTCCAGAACTCCGAGGATGCCATGGGGTGTGCCATGCCCATTCGATCCCTAAGGCTTCAGATAGCTGTTGTATAATTTGTTTTAAAATGAAATATGTTCCTCCGCCCAAGTCTATTCTTTCTATTAATCCATATCTGGGGATAATGTTTTCCAGTAACACCTTGGATACCATGCTTGCCATTGCCCTTGGTGTGGGGGATTGCTTCCACCCAATGAGTTAAGTGAGCCACTAATACCAACAAATACTTTCACCCTTGTATTTAAGGTAGCTCTGTTAAGTCTACCTGGAGGCTTTGTATGGCTAGCTCCTGTTCCCCAGCCACCTTTTTTTTTTTTTTTTTTTTTTTTTTTTTATCTCATTACCTTTTTGTTCACTTTTTGACAAATCAAACATCGATCAACTAGTTGTTTAGCCACCATATATATATTCCTATACACCCATATTGTCTAAGGAAATGATCACAAAGTGATTGCGTTCCCCAATGTATTTTCTGACGTATTAATGACAGAATTTCTCATGATCTTGTTTTATTTAACATCTGCCTTCCATCTGCTAAAGTCCATTTTCCTTCTGAATCTTTTCCCCCCTTATTTTTAAGTATATCCTTTTCTTGTTCTGTGAAATTTGGGGCTAAATTCTCATAATCCGCTGGTATTATTACCAATAAAACTACCAATGATGATTCTGTAGCTGCTTCTCTGGCTACTTAATCTGCTAAATTATTCCCCCTTATTTCCATTGATGCTCCCCTCTGATGTCCTTTCACATGCACAATTGCAATTTCTGTGGGGAGCTTCAGGGCTTCTAAAACTTCTCTGATCAGCCGCTCGTGTACTAGCTCCTTCCCTTTTGTATTTATAAGCCCTCTTTCTTCCCATATTTTTCCAAATGTGTGGACCACTCCAAATGCATACTTTGAGTCTGTGTACACTGTCCCTTCCTTATCTCTCAAATATACCAATGTCTGTTTTAGGGCATAGAGTTCACAGACTTGTGCTGACCACCCAGCAGGTAATTTCCCCTTTTCAAACACTTCCATCTTCTGCCTCTCGATAATTACATAACCCAATATTTTTCCTTCTAGGCATCGAGAGGACCCATCAATAAATAGTTTTTCTCTATAGGGCAAAGGTTTATTTAACAGATCTTCTCTTATTTTCGTTTGATAATTTATAAAATCCAAACAGTTATGCTCTGGTTCCTAAATATCCTCCCCGATTCTCCTCCCATAACTCTAGTAATTTAACCACTAGTTTTCCTTCACCCAGCACCACACCTATTCCTAATTGCACTTGTAAATCTCTACCTAGCAAATTACATCCTACCCCTGGCATTAACAACAAATCATTAACAGCATATTGATCTTCCCCTTGTATTAACACATTCTTTATAACTGGGACCAAAAACCCCTTCACCTTTAGCCCCTACAGCCCAAGTTGTATCTTTTACATAATCTTCCTCCTGGGGTCTTAATTTCAAATTTATCAAGGGCTCTTCTGTTGGTATATCCCCCAGGAGGTAGAGTCCCTGACACCCCTAGTGATTACCACCCTCATCCTGTTGGGTTACTTCAAACACCAACAGGTCCCGTATTCTCTGGGGGCATTCTTGTTTATAATGCCCCCCCTTCCCACAATGAAAACATTCCCTTGTGATTTCCCTAGCCAGTGGTGCCTCTTGGTTCCGCCTTCCCTTTCATTCCCTTGCCTGTTTCAAATTTGTGATTTCCTGTCTGAGATTCCTTGTGTTTGTTTCTAACAGCTTTTTGTGCAGTTATCATAGTTTTAGCTTTAGTTTTAGCCTCTTCTTCATCCTTCCTAATATCTACTTTCTGTGCTTCTCTCAGGAGTTCCTCCAGACTCTTATTATAATGACCTAGAGTCACTCATATCTCTCCTCCGCTCTAGTTCATTATGTTTCCACTGCAGAGGGGTTACAGGGAGTTTCCTTTCCCCGGGTATCCCCTGCTGATTTTCTCTCTCCCATATCCACATTCCAACCGTTCTGATCATCTGTCTTTCTTCAGGAGAGAAAAAAAATTCCCGTAATCGACTGCATCTCCTCCCATGTATATATATACTGGGTCCCAAAAATTGATCAGTCTTCTCTGACAGCCCCACAGGGTCCTCTAATAACCTCCTAAATTCATTCTTATACGCCCTCACTTTTACATTAGTGAGCGGCACATCCACAAATCCCATCCCCCCTTGAATTCCTGCCGCTGGGACTTCCCGGCAAGGGATTAACCCTAGCCGCCCCGTGCTCCCTTAAACGATTTCCCTTAAATCATGTATGAGCCGATATTTCCCATTTGGTTTCTTTACAGGCAGAATGGGGGTGTTAAAGGGTGACATACAAGGCTCTAAGATTTCTTGTGCTAATAATCGATCAATTTCTGGTTTTAATCCTCTCCGTCCGTCTAGGGAAATGGGATATTGCTTTACCCTCACAGGTATGTGGGGTTCAGAAACTTGGATTTTAATCGGTGGGATTTCCAGTCTACTAATTGTGTCCGGAGAGTACCAGACATCGGGGTTAATTTGTTTTTGCTCATCCACGGTCAAAGGATAAGTAGACACTGTTAGCTCTTGATTTTTCACTTTAATTTCTAATTGTAATTCAACAATTAAATCTCGTCCTAGCAGATTAAATTCTGCTTCAGGGACGAGCAAGAGTTCACACATTCCAAATTTATTTTCAGTTTCGAATACCACATTTTTGATTTTGTTTACTTTAAATGGTTCTCCTTTTGCCCCAATTACTTGTACTTTTTCCGGGGAAATTTTACATCCCTCAGGTATTTGTTTAATAGTCGATTTTTTTCAGCCCCAGTGTCTACTAAAAAGGTGAACTCTTGTTTATGGGGACCTATTTTTAATTTTATCAAGGGCTTATGATGACTCCGGTCCCCTAAGATATAGAGCCCCTGGCTCTCCTATTCCGTTTTCAATATTTCCTCATCCCTGATCCTTTCTCTGCAATTCTTCTTTATATGTCCCTTCTTTCCACAGTAAAAACAACATCTCTGTTCCTTCTTTACTACTACGTTCCCTTGTTTCGTTCCAGCAGATCTGTGTTCACCAGTTCGTCCTTTACGATCCTCTCTGACCGCTGCTACCATCATTTTTACTTGTCGCTTGCTACTCTCTTCCTCTCGCCTTACATAGACTTTCTGAGCTTCTCTCAATAATTCATCCAACCCTCTATTCTGCCAGTCTTCTAACTTTTCAATCTTCTTTCTGATATCTTCCCATGATTTTGCCACAAACTGAGTTTTGAGGAGTGCTTGCCCTAAAGGGTCATCTGGATTTACCCCAGAATACAGCTGGAGGGCTTTCCTCAGTCGTTCCAGCCACTCAGTAGGGCTCTCATCTTTCTTTTGCATTTCATTAAATGCTTTATTAATATTCTGGCCACAGGGTACTGCTTCTCTAATTCCCTGAATTACTATAGTTCTCAGGTCCTGCATATGAGTTCTATGCACCGGATCCTGATTATCTCTATTAGGTCTTTGGAGTGGCCATTTAATATCCGCTTGAGGTCCCTGGGCATGTTGAGCATCCCACAGTCTCATTCCTGCTCGTCTAATCATATCTCTTTCCTCGGTAGTAAATAATTGACCAAGGATAGATTGCATCTCATCCCAAGTATAAAGGTTTGGTCCAAAAAATTGATTTAATCTTTCTGCCACTCCGAGTGGGTCCTCAATTAAGTTTCCCATCTCGGTTCTTTTAAAATCTCATAGGTCAGCCGAGTTTAGGGGTACGGAAATATATCCGATCACGGGTTGAGGTCCCCCCATGGGTATTTCCCTTAGGGGGTACATCTGAGCTGCCCCTTTTTGGCTTCTAGTTACACGTCTAGGAGGAGGGGGAGACTCTTGTTCCGACTCCGGTGGGGGAGTGGGCGCTCTGGGGACCCCTGGAGGGGCTGTGGGAGCAGGAGGGGAAATGTAAGGAGGGGGGGTTAGAAGGGTTTCGTCTAACCCTTCCTTCTTTTTCTTTTGTTTAGTTTATTTCATTCAGCGGGTAAAGTCTAGCTCCCAGTCTTTTTAGCCACACTCCCGCATACTGACTTTCTTCCGGGTTAAGGGGTTTTTTATTATTAACCCAGAGATTTAATTGTTGCATTTATCCAATCTTCTTCTGACCCGCAGACTGGCCAAAAGACATTTTTAGAAATCTTCTTCCCTCCCCATATCTTAGTACAATATTCTATCATTTTCTGCTTATCTTTCCCTAGTGTTCCAGGGAAATATCTCCAATTGTCTAAGATATATGCCAGAGGGGTATTCTTAGGTACAGTGGGTACCCTTCCCATGGGAGTCGAAGGCTTGCTGCCCTTCGCCCCCATCTTCTGGATTATCCACAAACACACACTCACTTGCTCCCCTTGTTCCTGGCCCAGTCCCTCGCGGGAAATGGGAAACGCAGTACTTAAGGGTCCGCACTCGCTTGGTTCAGTATATCGAACCTCTCATTCGTTATAATCCAGGAAACCCAATCCCGCCCGAACGGTAAACCCGCGAACAAATTCGCAATATACTTACGCATCCTGCGTCTTCGTCCGGACTCCCGTGCACAGAATTTTTATGGGATTTTACCGGTTTCTCCTTTGCTCATTATTCTAGAATTTAGGTTCGTCGGTAAGGATGGGGTGGGCTATCAGTCGCGGGGCCACGGATTGCCGCGGGGCGCCTCCCCGGAGGACAGAAGACCACCGTTCCTTATCCGAGTCACGGCACCATGAAATTGTTATAAATTGAGACCACAATGGATCATAATCCAATTATAATTTTATTAATTATAGCAAGTAGAATATGAGCAAAGACAGCGCTGGACGGCAGGGGAGTCTGCGCTCCGCCAACTGCCGTACTGATCAGTTCAAACAGTTCCTTTTTATACATTTTTACATTCGTGGTTGTCTTTGATCAGTACCCCCTTCTGCTTGCACAAGTATCTGGTTTGTGTAAGCAATTGCGGTTATCTTATCTCACGCAGTCATCTTGTCTCACAGGTTATCTTGTCTCACACAAGCGGTGTCTGGCAGCTATTTGCATAAGCAGTTTTTTTGTCTTTTGCCGCCTAACCTTTACATTGAGCTTAACATAAATTTCAATAAACAATACCCTTAGTTCATAGTTTCTTACACCACCAAACTCCAACTCTGGCGACGCAGGGAAACACAAATCCCAACTGCGGCATCCTGCAATCAAAGCTATCCCCCACCAAAATCCAACTCTGGCGACGCAGGGAAACAGAAATCCCAACGGCAGCATCCTGAAATCAAAGCTATCCCCCAACAAACGCCAACTCTGTCGACGCAGGGAAACAGAAATCCCAACTGCGGCATCCTCCAATCACATCTATCCCCCACCAAACTCCAACTCGGGCGATGCAGGGAAACAGAAATCCCAACTGCGGCTTCCTGCAATCAAAGCTATCCCCCACCAAAATCCAACTCTGGCGACGCAGGGAAACAGAAATCCCAACGGCAGCATCCTGAAATCAAAGCCATCCCCCAACACACGCCAACTCTGTCGACGCAGGGAAACAGAAATCCCAACTGCGGCATCCTCCAATCACATCTATCCCCCACCAAACTCCAACTCGGGCGACGCAGGGAAACAGAAATCCCAACTGCGGCTTCCTGCAATCAAAGCTATCCCCCACCACACTCCAACCCTGGCGACGCAAGGAAACAGAAATCCCAACTCCGGCATTCCGCAATCAAAGCTATCCCCCACCAAACTCTGAACCTGCTGACGCAAGTCAGCAGACAACCCAACAGCAGCATCCGGCCGTCAGCAGTGTGAGCGACCACAATCCAAGTCTGGCGACGCAGGGAAACAGAAATCCCAACTGCGGCATCCTGCAATCAAAGCTATCCCCACCAAACTCCAACTCTGTCGACGCAGGGAAACAGAAATCCCAACTGCGGCATCCTCCAATCAAAGCTATCCCCACCAAACTCCAACTCTGGCGACGCAGGGAAAAAGAAATCCCAACTGCGGCATCCTGCAATCAAAGCTATCCCCACCACACTCCAACTCTGGCGACGCAGGGAAACAGAAATCCCAACTGCGGCATCCTGAAATCAAATCCATCCCCCACCACACTCCAAGTCTGGCGACGCAGGGAAACAAAAATCCAAAGAGCGGCTTCCTGCAATCAAAGCTATCCCCACCAAACTCCAACTCTGGCGACGCATGGTAACAGAAATCCCAACTGCGGCATCCTGCAATCAAAGCTATCCCCACCAAACTCCAAGTCTGGCGACGCAGGGAAACAGAAATCCCAACTGCGGCATCCTGAAATCAAATCCATCCCCCACCACACTCCAACTCTGGCGACGCAGGGAAACAGAAATCCCAACGGCGGCTTCCTGCAATCAAAGCTATCCCCACCACACTCCAAGTCTGGCGACGCAGGGGAACAGAAATCCCAATGGCAGCATCCTGAAATCAAATCCATCCCCCACCACACTCCAAGTCTGGCGACGCAGGGAAACAGAAATCCCAACTGCGGCATCCTGCAATCAAAGCTATCCCCACCAAACTCTGAACCTGACGACGCAGGGAAACAGAAATCCCAACTGCGGCATCCTGCAATCAAAGCTATCCCCACCAAACTCTGAACCTGGCGACGCAGGGAAACAGAAATCCCAACTGCGGCATCCTGCAATCAAAGCTATCCCCCACCACACTCCACGTCTGGCGACGGAGGGAAACAGAAATCCCACCTGCGGCATCCTCCAATCAAATCCATCCCCCACCACACTCCAAGTCTGGCGACGCAGAGAAACAGAAATCCCAACTGCGGCATCCTGCAATCAAAGCTACCACCCACCACACTCCAAGTCCAGTGACGCAGGGAAACAGAAATCCCAACTGCGGCTTCCTGCAATCAAAGCTATTCCCACCAAACTCCAAGTCTGGCGACGCAGGGAAACAGAAATCCCAACTGCGGCATCCTGCAATCAAAGCTATCCCCACCAAACTCCAACTCTGGCGACGCAGGGAAACAGAAATCCCAACTGCGGCTTCCTGCAATCAAAGCTATCCCCCACCACACTCCAACCCGGGCGAAGGAAGGAAACAGAAATCCCAACTCTGGCATTCCGCAATCAAAGCTATCCCCCACCAAGGTCTGAACCTGGTGACGCAAGTCAGCAAACAACCCAACAGCAGCATCCGGCCGTCACCAGTGTGAGCGGCCACAATCCAAGTCTGGCGACGCAGGGAAACACAAATCCCAACTGCGGCATCCTGCAATCAAAGCCATCCCCCACCACACTCCAACTCTGGCGACGCAGGGAAACAGAAATCCCAACTGCGGCATCCTCCAATCACATCTATCCCCCACCAAACTCCAACTCTGGCGACGCAGGGAAACAGAAATCCCAACGGCGGCTTCCTGCAATCAAAGCTATCCCCACCAAAATCCAACTCTGGCGACGCAGGGAAACAGAAAATCCAACTGCGGCTTCCTGCAATCAAACCTATCCCCCACCACACTCCAAGTCCAGTGACGCAGGGAAACAGAAATCCCAACTGCGGCTTCCTGCAATCAAAGCTATCCCCACCAAACTCCAACTCTGGCGACGCAGGGAAACAGAAATCCCAACTGCGGCATCCTGCAATCAAAGCTATCCCCACCAAACTCCAACTCTGTCGACGCAGGGAAACAGAAATCCCAACTGCGGCATCCTCCAATCAAAGCTATCCCCACCAAACTCCAACTCTGGCGACGCAGGGAAACACAAATCCCAACTACGTCTTCCTGCAATCAAATCTATTCCCCAACACACTCCAACCCTGGCGACGCAGGGAAACAGAAATCCCAACTGCTGCTTCCTGCAATCAAATCTATTCCCCAACACACTCCAACTCGGGCGACGCAGGGAAACAGAAATCCCAACTGTGGCATCCTCCAATCAAATCCATCCCCCACCACACTCCAAGTCTGGCGACGCAGAGAAACAGAAATCCCAACTGCGGCATCCTGCAATCAAAGCTATCCCCACCAAACTCCAAGTCTGGCGACGCAGGGAAACAGAAATCCCAACTGCGGCATCCTGCAATCAAAGCTATCCCCACCAAACTCCAAGTCTGGCGATGCAGGGAAACAGAAAATCCAACTGCGGTTTCCTGCAATCAAACCTATCCCCCACCACACTCCAACTCGGGCGACGCAGGGAAACAGAAATCCCAACTGTGGCATCCTCCAATCAAATCCATCCCCCACCACACTCCAAGTCTGGCGACGCAGAGAAACAGAAATCCCAACTGCGGCATCCTGCAATCAAAGCTATCCCCACCAAACTCCAAGTCTGGCGACGCAGGGAAACAGAAATCCCAACTGCGGCATCCTGCAATCAAAGCTATCCCCACCAAACTCCAAGTCTGGCGATGCAGGGAAACAGAAAATCCAACTGCGGTTTCCTGCAATCAAACTTATCCCCCACCACACTCCAAGTCTGGCGACGCAGGGAAACAGAAATCCCAACGGCAGCATCCTGAAATCAAATCCATCCCCCACCACACTCCAAGTCTGGCGACGCAGGGAAACAAAAATCCAAAGTGCGGCTTCCTGCAATCAAAGCTATCCCCACCAAACTCCAACTCTGGCGACGCAGGGTAACAGAAATCCCAACTGCGGCATCCTGCAATCAAAGCTATCCCCACCAAACTCCAAGTCTGGCGACGCAGGGAAACACAAATCCCAACTGCGGCATCCTGAAATCAAATCTATTCCCCAACACACTCCAACCCTGGCGACGCAGGGAAACAGAAATCCCAACTGCTGCTTCCTGCAATCAAATCTATTCCCCAACACACTCCAACTCGGGCGACGCAGGGAAACAGAAATCCCAACTGTGGCATCCTCCAATCAAATCCATCCCCCACCACACTCCAAGTCTGGCGACGCAGAGAAACAGAAATCCCAACTGCGGCATCCTGCAATCAAAGCTATCCCCACCAAACTCCAAGTCTGGCGACGCAGGGAAACAGAAAATCCAACTGCGGTTTCCTGCAATCAAACCTATCCCCCACCACACTCCAACTCGGGCGACGCAGGGAAACAGAAATCCCAACTGTGGCATCCTCCAATCAAATCCATCCCCCACCACACTCCAAGTCTGGCGACGCAGAGAAACAGAAATCCCAACTGCGGCATCCTGCAATCAAAGCTATCCCCACCAAACTCCAAGTCTGGCGACGCAGGGAAACAGAAATCCCAACTGCGGCATCCTGCAATCAAAGCTATCCCCACCAAACTCCAAGTCTGGCGATGCAGGGAAACAGAAAATCCAACTGCGGTTTCCTGCAATCAAACTTATCCCCCACCACACTCCAAGTCTGGCGACGCAGGGAAACAGAAATCCCAACGGCAGCATCCTGAAATCAAATCCATCCCCCACCACACTCCAAGTCTGGCGACGCAGGGAAACAAAAATCCAAAGTGCGGCTTCCTGCAATCAAAGCTATCCCCACCAAACTCCAACTCTGGCGACGCAGGGTAACAGAAATCCCAACTGCGGCATCCTCCAATCAAAGCTATCCCCACCAAACTCCAACTCTGTCGACGCAGGGAAACACAAATCCCAACTACGGCTTCCTGCAATCAAATCTATTCCCCAACACACTCCAACCCTGGCGACGCAGGGAAACAGAAATCCCAACTGCTGCTTCCTGCAATCAAATCTATTCCCCAACACACTCCAACTCGGGCGACGCAGGGAAACAGAAATCCCAACTGTGGCATCCTCCAATCAAATCCATCCCCCACCACACTCCAAGTCTGGCGACGCAGAGAAACAGAAATCCCAACTGCGGCATCCTGCAATCAAAGCTATCCCCACCAAACTCCAAGTCTGGCGACGCAGGGAAACAGAAATCCCAACTGCGGCATCCTGCAATCAAAGCTATCCCCACCAAACTCCAAGTCTGGCGATGCAGGGAAACAGAAAATCCAACTGCGGTTTCCTGCAATCAAACCTATCCCCCACCACACTCCAACTCGGGCGACGCAGGGAAACAGAAATCCCAACTGCGGCATCCTGCAATCAAAGCTATCCCCACCAAACTCCAAGTCTGGCGACGCAGGGAAACAGAAATCCCAACTGCGGCATCCTGAAATCAAATCCATCCCCCACCACACACCAAGTCTGGTGACGGAGGGAAACAGAAATCCCAACTGCGGCATCCTCCAATCAAATCCATCCCCCACCACACTCCAACCCTGGCGAAGCAAGGAAACAGAAATCCCAACTGCGGCATCCTCCAATCACATCTATCCCCCACCAAACTCCAACTCTGGCGACGCAGGGAAACAGAAATCCCAACTGCGGCATCCTCCAATCACATCTATCCCCCACCACACTCCAAGTCTGGCGACGCAGGGAAACAGAAATCCCAACTGTGGCATCCTCGAATCAAACCTATCCCCCACCACACTCCAAGTCCAGTGACGCAGGGAAACAGAAATCCCAACGGCGGCTTCCTGCAATCAAACCTATCCCCACCAAACTCCAAATCTAGCGACGCAGGGAAACAGAAATCCCAACTGCGGCATCCTGCAATCAAAGCTATCCCCACCAAACTCTGAACCTGGCGACGCAAGGAAACAGAAATCCCAACTGCGTCATCCTCCAATCAAATCAATCCCCCACCACACACCAAGTCTGGTGACGGAGGGAAACAGAAATCCCAACTGCGGCATCCTCCAATCAAATCCATCCCCCACCACACTCCAACCCTGGCGAAGCAAGGAAACAGAAATCCCAACTCCGGCATTCCGCAATCAAAGCTATCCCCCACCAAACTCTGAACCTGGTGACGCAAGTCAGCAGACAACCCAACAGCAGCATCCGGCCGTCAGCAGTGTGTGCGACCACAAACCAAGTCTGGCGACGCAGGGAAACAGAAATCCCAACTGCGGCATCCTGCAATCAAAGCTATCCCCACCAAACTCCAACTCTGTCGACGCAGGGAAACAGAAATCCCAACTGCGGCATCCTCCAATCAAAGCTATCCCCACCAAACTCCAACTCTGGCGACGCAGGGAAAAAGAAATCCCAACTGCGGCATCCTGCAATCAAAGCTATCCCCACCACACTCCAACTCTGGCAACGCAGGGAAACACAAATCCCAACTGCGGCTTCCTGCAATCAAATCTATTCCCCAACACACTCCAACCCTGGCGACGCAGGGAAACAGAAATCCCAACTGCTGCTTCCTGCCATCAAATCTATTCCCCAACACACTCCAACTCGGGCGACGCAGGGAAACAGAAATCCCAACTGCGGCATCCTCCAATCAAATCCATCCCCCACCACACTCCAAGTCTGGCGACGCAGGGAAACAAAAATCCAAAGTGCGGCTTCCTGCAATCAAAGCTATCCCCACCAAACTCTGAACCTGACGACGCAGGGAAACAGAAATCCCAACTGCGGCATCCTGCAATCAAAGCTATCCCCACCAAACTCTGAACCTGGCGACGCAGGGAAACAGAAATCCCAACTGCGGCATCCTGCAATCAAAGCTATCCCCCACCACACTCCACGTCTGGCGACGGAGGGAAACAGAAATCCCAACTGCGGCATCCTCCAATCAAATCCATCCCCCACCACACTCCAAGTCTGGCGACGCAGAGAAACAGAAATCCCAACTGCGGCATCCTGCAATCAAAGCTACCACCCACCACACTCCAAGTCCAGTGACGCAGGGAAACAGAAATCCCAACTGCGGCTTCCTGCAATCAAAGCTATTCCCACCAAACTCCAAGTCTGGCGACGCAGGGAAACAGAAATCCCAACTGCGGCATCCTGCAATCAAAGCTATCCCCACCAAACTCCAACTCTGGCGACGCAGGGAAACAGAAATCCCAACTGCGGCTTCCTGCAATCAAAGCTATCCCCCACCACACTCCAACCCGGGCGAAGGAAGGAAACAGAAATCCCAACTCTGGCATTCCGCAATCAAAGCTATCCCCCACCAAGGTCTGAACCTGGTGACGCAAGTCAGCAAACAACCCAACAGCAGCATCCGGCCGTCACCAGTGTGAGCGGCCACAATCCAAGTCTGGCGACGCAGGGAAACACAAATCCCAACTGCGGCATCCTGCAATCAAAGCCATCCCCCACCACACTCCAACTCTGGCGACGCAGGGAAACAGAAATCCCAACTGCGGCATCCTCCAATCACATCTATCCCCCACCAAACTCCAACTCTGGCGACGCAGGGAAACAGAAATCCCAACGGCGGCTTCCTGCAATCAAAGCTATCCCCACCAAAATCCAACTCTGGCGACGCAGGGAAACAGAAAATCCAACTGCGGCTTCCTGCAATCAAACCTATCCCCCACCACACTCCAAGTCCAGTGACGCAGGGAAACAGAAATCCCAACTGCGGCTTCCTGCAATCAAAGCTATCCCCACCAAACTCCAACTCTGGCGACGCAGGGAAACAGAAATCCCAACTGCGGCATCCTGCAATCAAAGCTATCCCCACCAAACTCCAACTCTGTCGACGCAGGGAAACAGAAATCCCAACTGCGGCATCCTCCAATCAAAGCTATCCCCACCAAACTCCAACTCTGGCGACGCAGGGAAACACAAATCCCAACTACGGCTTCCTGCAATCAAATCTATTCCCCAACACACTCCAACCCTGGCGACGCAGGGAAACAGAAATCCCAACTGCTGCTTCCTGCAATCAAATCTATTCCCCAACACACTCCAACTCGGGCGACGCAGGGAAACAGAAATCCCAACTGTGGCATCCTCCAATCAAATCAATCCCCCACCACACTCCAAGTCTGGCGACGCAGAGAAACAGAAATCCCAACTGCGGCATCCTGCAATCAAAGCTATCCCCACCAAACTCCAAGTCTGGCGACGCAGGGAAACAGAAATCCCAACTGCGGCATCCTGCAATCAAAGCTATCCCCACCACACTCCAAGTCTGGCGATGCAGGGAAACAGAAAATCCAACTGCGGTTTCCTGCAATCAAACTTATCCCCCACCACACTCCAAGTCTGGCGACGCAGGGAAACAGAAATCCCAACGGCAGCATCCTGAAATCAAATCCATCCCCCACCACACTCCAAGTCTGGCGACGCAGGGAAACAAAAATCCAAAGTGCGGCTTCCTGCAATCAAAGCTATCCCCACCAAACTCCAACTCTGGCGACGCAGGGTAACAGAAATCCCAACTGCGGCATCCTGCAATCAAAGCTATCCCCACCAAACTCCAAGTCTGGCGACGCAGGGAAACACAAATCCCAACTGCGGCATCCTGAAATCAAATCCATCCCCCACCACACTCCAACTCTGGCGACGCAGGGAAACAGAAATCCCAACGGCGGCTTCCTGCAATCAAAGCTATCCCCACCACACTCCAAGTCTGGCGACGCAGGGAAACAGAAATCCCAACTGTGGCATCCTCCAATCAAATCCATCCCCCACCACACTCCAAGTCTGGCGACGCAGAGAAACAGAAATCCCAACTGCGGCATCCTGCAATCAAAGCTATCCCCACCAAACTCCAAGTCTGGCGACGCAGGGAAACAGAAATCCCAACTGCGGCATCCTGCAATCAAAGCTATCCCCACCAAACTCCAACTCTGGCGATGCAGGGAAACAGAAAATCCAACTGCGGTTTCCTGCAATCAAACCTATCCCCCACCACACTCCAAGTCCAGTGACGCAGGGAAACAGAAATGCCAACTGCGGCATCCTGCAATCAAAGCTATCCCCACCAAACTCCAACTCTGTCGACGCAGGGAAACAAAAATCCAAACTGCGGCATCCTCCAATCAAAGCTATCCCCACCAAACTCCAACTCTGGCGACGCAGGGAAACACAAATCCCAACTACGTCTTCCTGCAATCAAATCTATTCCCCAACACACTCCAACCCTGGCGACGCAGGGAAACAGAAATCCCAACTGCTGCTTCCTGCAATCAAATCTATTCCCCAACACACTCCAACTCGGGCGACGCAGGGAAACAGAAATCCCAACTGTGGCATCCTCCAATCAAATCCATCCCCCACCACACTCCAAGTCTGGCGACGCAGAGAAACAGAAATCCCAACTGCGGCATCCTGCAATCAAAGCTATCCCCACCAAACTCCAAGTCTGGCGACGCAGGGAAACAGAAATCCCAACTGCGGCATCCTGCAATCAAAGCTATCCCCACCAAACTCCAAGTCTGGCGATGCAGGGAAACAGAAAATCCAACTGCGGTTTCCTGCAATCAAACTTATCCCCCACCACACTCCAAGTCTGGCGACGCAGGGAAACAGAAATCCCAACGGCAGCATCCTGAAATCAAATCCATCCCCCACCACACTCCAAGTCTGGCGACGCAGGGAAACAAAAATCCAAAGTGCGGCTTCCTGCAATCAAAGCTATCCCCACCAAACTCCAACTCTGGCGACGCAGGGTAACAGAAATCCCAACTGCGGCATCCTGCAATCAAAGCTATCCCCACCAAACTCCAAGTCTGGCGACGCAGGGAAACACAAATCCCAACTGCGGCATCCTGAAATCAAATCCATCCCCCACCACACTCCAACTCTGGCGACGCAGGGAAACAGAAATCCCAACGGCGGCTTCCTGCAATCAAAGCTATCCCCACCACACTCCAAGTCTGGCGACGCAGGGAAACAGAAATCCCAACTGTGGCATCCTCCAATCAAATCCATCCCCCACCACACTCCAAGTCTGGCGACGCAGAGAAACAGAAATCCCAACTGCGGCATCCTGCAATCAAAGCTATCCCCACCAAACTCCAAGTCTGGCGACGCAGGGAAACAGAAATCCCAACTGCGGCATCCTGCAATCAAAGCTATCCCCACCAAACTCCAACTCTGGCGATGCAGGGAAACAGAAAATCCAACTGCGGTTTCCTGCAATCAAACCTATCCCCCACCACACTCCAAGTCCAGTGACGCAGGGAAACAGAAATCCCAACTGCGGCATCCTGCAATCAAAGCTATCCCCACCAAACTCCAACTCTGGCGAAGCACGGAAACACAAATCCCAACGGCGGCTTCCTGCAATCAAACCTATCCCCAACCACACTCCAAATCCGGTGACGCAGGGAAACAGAAATCCCAACTGCGGCATACTGCAATCAAAGCTATTCCCACCAAACTCCAAATCTGTCGACGCAGGGAAACAGAAATCCCAACTGCGGCATCCTGCAATCAAAGCTATCCCCACCAAACTCTGAACCTGACGACGCAGTGAAACAGAAATCCCAACTGCGGCATCCTGCAATCAAAGCTATCCCCACCAACCTCTGAACCTGGCGACGCAAGGAAACAGAAATCCCAACTGCGTCATCCTCCAATCAAATCCATCCCCCACCACACACCAAGTCTGGTGACGGAGGGAAACAGAAATCCCAACTGCGGCATCCTCCAATCAAATCCATCCCCCACCACACTCCAACTCTGGCGACACAGGGAAACAGAAATCCCAACTGCGGCATCCTCCAATCAAATCCATCCCCCACCACACTCCAACCCTGGCGAAGCAAGGAAACAGAAATCCCAACTGCGGCATCCTCCAATCACATCTATCCCCCACCAAACTCCAACTCTGGCGACGCAGGGAAACAGAAATCCCAACTGCGGCATCCTGCAATCACATCTATCCCCCACCAAACTCCAACTCTGGCAACGCAGGGAAACAGAAATCCCAACTGCGGCATCCTCCAATCACATCTATCCCCCACCAAACTCCAACTCTGGCGACGCAGAGAAACAGAAATCCCAACTGCGGCATCCTGCAATCAAAGCTATCCCCCACCACACTCTAACTCTGGCGACGCAGTGAAACACAAATCCCAACTGCGGCATCCTGCAATCAAATCCATCCCCCACCACACTCCAAGTCTGGCGACGCAGGGAAACACAAATCCCAACTGCGGCATCCTGCAATCAAAGCTATCCCCCACCACACTCCAAGTCTGGTTGCCGCGATTGAGAGACGGAGACCCAGCTCGATGCAAGTTAGGATCTACTTTATTGAACACAACAACCGATTTTATATTCCAAACAGACAAAGAGAGACACGTGTTTTAAGCTGATTGGCACAATGGTTAATCACCTAATACATATTACAAAAATTGAGCTCATGATTGGCTAACGTCTAAGGTCAGCTTGACTTTTTCTGCAGTTAATTTTCTGCTAGCTCACAGCATTCTTCTCCTTAACGACTTCTACTCCTGTTTCTATAGCACGTGCTTATCTCTAGTTACGAAACCAGCCCTCCTGGAAGAAATCGTCCTTAGCCCCAGGGGTGTAACAGTTTGCTTACAGCTTACGCAAATTACGAGGCGCCAAGTTGAGCACGTCCTTGCTGCTAGAAGGAGAGACCAGGCTGCCCCCGACATCTGGTGACGCAGGGAAACAGAAATCCCAACTGCGTCATCCTCCAATCAAATCAATCCCCCACCACACACCAAGTCTGGCGACGCAGGGAAACAGAAATCCCAACTGCGGCTTCCTGCAATCAAAGCTATCCCCCACCACACTCCATCTCCGGCGACGCAGGGAAACAGAAATCCCAACTGCGGCATCCTGCAATCAAAGCTATCCCCACCAAACTCCAACTCTGGCGACGCAGGGAAACAGAAATCCCAACTGCGGCTTCCTGCATTCAAATCCATCCCCCAACACACTCCAACCCTGGCGAAGAAGGGAAACAGAAATCCCAACTGCGGCATCCTGCAATCAAAGCTATCCCCACTGTTATAAATTGAGACCACAATGGATCATAATCCAATTATAATTTTATTAATTATAGCAAGTAGAATATGAGCAAAGACAGCGCTGGACGGCAGGGGAGTCTGCGCTCCGCCAACTGCCGTACTGATCAGTTCAAACAGTTCCTTTTTATACATTTTTACATTCGTGGTTGTCTTTGATCAGTACCCCCTTCTGCTTGCACAAGTATCTGGTTTGTGTAAGCAATTGCGGTTATCTTATCTCACGCAGTCATCTTGTCTCACAGGTTATCTTGTCTCACACAAGCGGTGTCTGGCAGCTATTTGCATAAGCAGTTTTTTTGTCTTTTGCCGCCTAACCTTTACATTGAGCTTAACATAAATTTCAATAAACAATACCCTTAGTTCATAGTTTCTTACAATCCCCCCTTTTTCTTTTATCCTATTATTGTTTATTAGATGCTACTTTCATTTTCGTCACTGCAAGCAAACCTTTTTCCACAATTCCAACATTTATCATAACACTCTCAAGATAATACCTTACAATTACAATCATAGTTTTCACGTGGCATAACGCATTCACAACAATCTTTTCCACCAGGAAGCTCCTAATAGATCATCCCACCATTCTGAGTCTAACATTGAGGGTGTTTTCAGAGCACCATAGGTAAAACAGCTCTTATTCTATCTGCTATGTGCAGTTGTCGCCTTAATGTTTTTGCCGTGTGTTATTTATTCCTTGCTTTGTTCAGTTAATCCAACAAGTTGTGACCAACATGCAATTTGCTACTACTGTTTCACCTGTTGGTGTTAAGCAAATTCGAGCTGTGTGCCGAACTGCACAGTCAACCGTACTATCAGACACTCTGTAAACAATAATCAACAATTTATTAGCAAACAAGAACCTGAAATAATTAACTGTATAACAATCCAGCAAAGTCCCACGCGACACAATCAGAAAGAGAAAAAGTAAGAACCAAAGATATCAGCACTGTCCTTTGGATGTTGTCCTTCAATGTCTTGTTACCCTTACTCACAGGGCGATAGCGATAGAAAGAACAACAGTCACGCGCCGCGTGGTAACTCCTCTGATCAATAACATTTTCTTCTTTGAACTATAAGTCTGTTTCCATCACCTCATCAAGGTTTCGAGGGCGTCTTAGTTGTCTTCGTGATCTTGGAGGATTGGGGGGAGGAGGTGATCTCCGACACCAGCCACGAGACATTCCCTCGCATACCACGATGGCAACGACAGTCACCACCAATATAATGAAAAATCCCAACAGCAGGGCGGCGCACACGGGATCGTCCCCTACTCCCATCTTCCCAAGATTGCAATCCAGTGGGATCAGTAAGATTAGTGGGATAGTCCAGCCCCAGGCTAGCGGCTTGACCGAGGAAGGTCCAAGTGCGCAATGAGCGGAAGTTTCTCTTCCACCCAGAATGACTGTGCTGCCTAGATCTGGGCGGGCCTGGCAGTTGTTTTTGCCATCCGGGTATAGCCGAACTTTCGAGACCCTCCAGCAACACATGCGCTTTGGACTGGGGGCGTGGAAATCCATTTTCCTGCTGCGTATGTGGACCCTGACTCCTGATCCCTACAGACCAGGCAGGTTCGCCACTCGCGCTCTCACTCTTGTACCTCCGATACCGCGAAAACAATGGAGCGTGCTTATGCATGGGCAGCAATTTATTGTGCAGCCTTGATGTTGGTAGCCCTCACTTTGTTTGCCTTTTTACTACATATCTTTTGCCCTTGTAAATGTTCCTCTTTCAAGTACGCATGTAGTTGTATCTGCTTATGTAAACCACCATCTCCTTTGGTTAACCATGTCGAAAATTCTGTTATAGGTCTTTTCGGCGGTTTTGGTACTGGCTGTTTTACTTCTGTCACATCTTTTACTTGGATTCTCTTCTTCCCACTAAAAATATCTCCATCCACCCTTCTGTCTTTGGGAAAGCAAAGCCACTCTGATGTTGGACATAACAGTAAAGCACTTGCTGCACAAATTTGCCACTATTAAAGCAAACCATACCAGGATGATTAGCAGAGGTCCGGTATAACATATGCTCCCACCTCTCATGCCTATGGGGTTGCAGCCCACAGCTGAGAAAAAGGTCTTCTTGGTGGCGAGCACAGAGGTTAACCCGGTCTTGCCCTCTACTGTTTAACAAATCCGTGTGTTAAGAGTTAGTCAATTCAAGTTGTAGCCACTTCCTTTGTTTCTAAGCAAAGCAAAATTTTGGCACTTTCCGATAGTGTCCTCCCATCAACTCTCAGGGACATCACAAATTCTGGGGACTAACCTCTTTTTCCCCGTAAATCAAGGTTACAGTTCATGCCCCTTCCCTATACAGTTATAAGACAATTTTCTCCATCTGCAAGAAATACCACATCCGGTAACACATTTCACATTCACACAAAACCCACGCTTCATGACATCCATGCATACACTCGAGACAAGGTATTACTCAATTAGGTTGATTTTCTAGCAATGCCTAATTGACTCCAAAATGCTCATAATCTCACATGTCTGTCAGTTAATGCTCGGTAAACGCCAGCTTTTCCCTGACAGTTTTTTTTGTTTGGTTTTGTCTTTTTTTTTTTTGTTTTTGTTTCCTTATACAGCAAGTAAGTAAATGAATAAGTAAATTTTCACAGTGTTACCTCTGAACCCAGTCAAAAACCCAGTCAAACCACTGGTTAAGAGTCATTCAATCCCCTCCTGATGAATTTACTTAGTCCTTTGAGGGTGACTTGTAGTTGGTCAGTTGATGGTACCACAGTCCACTCCTGAGGCTTTTCCACTAGTCCTTTTCCTCAGGAGGCAAGAGTCCACCCCTTTTCTTTTGTTCGGATCGCTGTCTCGGTGATCAGCAGCACCTGAAATGGACCTTCCCACTCGGGAGTTAATGATTAATCTTTCCACACTTTTATCAATACCCAATCACCTGGTTTTACATTGTGGATATTTAAAAGCCAATGGTGGTATTTGAGGCAGAAGTCCTTTCTTTCTTAGTTTCATTAAAGTGTTACCAATTCTTATTACATACTTTCTTACATACTGATCTCCTACTTCAGGGATGACAATATCCCTGTCATTACTCATACATAGTAATCCAAACATCATTTCATAGGGAGAAATTCCCAGGTCTGTTCGTGGCTGAGTATTGATCCTTAATAAGGCCAACGGCAGGCATTTAATCCAAGACATCTGAGTCTCAATCATTAACTTAGTCAAGGTTTGTTTTGAAGTTTGATTCATTCTTTCTCCTCTTCCAGAACTCCGAGGATGCCATGGGGTGTGCCATGCCCATTCGATCCCTAAGGCTTCAGATAGCTGTTGTATAATTTGTTTTAAAATGAAATATGTTCCTCCGCCCAAGTCTATTCTTTCTATTAATCCATATCTGGGGATAATGTTTTCCAGTAACACCTTGGATACCATGCTTGCCATTGCCCTTGGTGTGGGGGATTGCTTCCACCCAATGAGTTAAGTGAGCCACTAATACCAACAAATACTTTCACCCTTGTATTTAAGGTAGCTCTGTTAAGTCTACCTGGAGGCTTTGTATGGCTAGCTCCTGTTCCCCAGCCACCTTTTTTTTTTTTTTTTTTTTTTTTTTTTTTATCTCATTACCTTTTTGTTCACTTTTTGACAAATCAAACATCGATCAACTAGTTGTTTAGCCACCATATATATATTCCTATACACCCATATTGTCTAAGGAAATGATCACAAAGTGATTGCGTTCCCCAATGTATTTTCTGACGTATTAATGACAGAATTTCTCATGATCTTGTTTTATTTAACATCTGCCTTCCATCTGCTAAAGTCCATTTTCCTTCTGAATCTTTTCCCCCCTTATTTTTAAGTATATCCTTTTCTTGTTCTGTGAAATTTGGGGCTAAATTCTCATAATCCGCTGGTATTATTACCAATAAAACTACCAATGATGATTCTGTAGCTGCTTCTCTGGCTACTTAATCTGCTAAATTATTCCCCCTTATTTCCATTGATGCTCCCCTCTGATGTCCTTTCACATGCACAATTGCAATTTCTGTGGGGAGCTTCAGGGCTTCTAAAACTTCTCTGATCAGCCGCTCGTGTACTAGCTCCTTCCCTTTTGTATTTATAAGCCCTCTTTCTTCCCATATTTTTCCAAATGTGTGGACCACTCCAAATGCATACTTTGAGTCTGTGTACACTGTCCCTTCCTTATCTCTCAAATATACCAATGTCTGTTTTAGGGCATAGAGTTCACAGACTTGTGCTGACCACCCAGCAGGTAATTTCCCCTTTTCAAACACTTCCATCTTCTGCCTCTCGATAATTACATAACCCAATATTTTTCCTTCTAGGCATCGAGAGGACCCATCAATAAATAGTTTTTCTCTATAGGGCAAAGGTTTATTTAACAGATCTTCTCTTATTTTCGTTTGATAATTTATAAAATCCAAACAGTTATGCTCTGGTTCCTAAATATCCTCCCCGATTCTCCTCCCATAACTCTAGTAATTTAACCACTAGTTTTCCTTCACCCAGCACCACACCTATTCCTAATTGCACTTGTAAATCTCTACCTAGCAAATTACATCCTACCCCTGGCATTAACAACAAATCATTAACAGCATATTGATCTTCCCCTTGTATTAACACATTCTTTATAACTGGGACCAAAAACCCCTTCACCTTTAGCCCCTACAGCCCAAGTTGTATCTTTTACATAATCTTCCTCCTGGGGTCTTAATTTCAAATTTATCAAGGGCTCTTCTGTTGGTATATCCCCCAGGAGGTAGAGTCCCTGACACCCCTAGTGATTACCACCCTCATCCTGTTGGGTTACTTCAAACACCAACAGGTCCCGTATTCTCTGGGGGCATTCTTGTTTATAATGCCCCCCCTTCCCACAATGAAAACATTCCCTTGTGATTTCCCTAGCCAGTGGTGCCTCTTGGTTCCGCCTTCCCTTTCATTCCCTTGCCTGTTTCAAATTTGTGATTTCCTGTCTGAGATTCCTTGTGTTTGTTTCTAACAGCTTTTTGTGCAGTTATCATAGTTTTAGCTTTAGTTTTAGCCTCTTCTTCATCCTTCCTAATATCTACTTTCTGTGCTTCTCTCAGGAGTTCCTCCAGACTCTTATTATAATGACCTAGAGTCACTCATATCTCTCCTCCGCTCTAGTTCATTATGTTTCCACTGCAGAGGGGTTACAGGGAGTTTCCTTTCCCCGGGTATCCCCTGCTGATTTTCTCTCTCCCATATCCACATTCCAACCGTTCTGATCATCTGTCTTTCTTCAGGAGAGAAAAAAAATTCCCGTAATCGACTGCATCTCCTCCCATGTATATATATACTGGGTCCCAAAAATTGATCAGTCTTCTCTGACAGCCCCACAGGGTCCTCTAATAACCTCCTAAATTCATTCTTATACGCCCTCACTTTTACATTAGTGAGCGGCACATCCACAAATCCCATCCCCCCTTGAATTCCTGCCGCTGGGACTTCCCGGCAAGGGATTAACCCTAGCCGCCCCGTGCTCCCTTAAACGATTTCCCTTAAATCATGTATGAGCCGATATTTCCCATTTGGTTTCTTTACAGGCAGAATGGGGGTGTTAAAGGGTGACATACAAGGCTCTAAGATTTCTTGTGCTAATAATCGATCAATTTCTGGTTTTAATCCTCTCCGTCCGTCTAGGGAAATGGGATATTGCTTTACCCTCACAGGTATGTGGGGTTCAGAAACTTGGATTTTAATCGGTGGGATTTCCAGTCTACTAATTGTGTCCGGAGAGTACCAGACATCGGGGTTAATTTGTTTTTGCTCATCCACGGTCAAAGGATAAGTAGACACTGTTAGCTCTTGATTTTTCACTTTAATTTCTAATTGTAATTCAACAATTAAATCTCGTCCTAGCAGATTAAATTCTGCTTCAGGGACGAGCAAGAGTTCACACATTCCAAATTTATTTTCAGTTTCGAATACCACATTTTTGATTTTGTTTACTTTAAATGGTTCTCCTTTTGCCCCAATTACTTGTACTTTTTCCGGGGAAATTTTACATCCCTCAGGTATTTGTTTAATAGTCGATTTTTTTCAGCCCCAGTGTCTACTAAAAAGGTGAACTCTTGTTTATGGGGACCTATTTTTAATTTTATCAAGGGCTTATGATGACTCCGGTCCCCTAAGATATAGAGCCCCTGGCTCTCCTATTCCGTTTTCAATATTTCCTCATCCCTGATCCTTTCTCTGCAATTCTTCTTTATATGTCCCTTCTTTCCACAGTAAAAACAACATCTCTGTTCCTTCTTTACTACTACGTTCCCTTGTTTCGTTCCAGCAGATCTGTGTTCACCAGTTCGTCCTTTACGATCCTCTCTGACCGCTGCTACCATCATTTTTACTTGTCGCTTGCTACTCTCTTCCTCTCGCCTTACATAGACTTTCTGAGCTTCTCTCAATAATTCATCCAACCCTCTATTCTGCCAGTCTTCTAACTTTTCAATCTTCTTTCTGATATCTTCCCATGATTTTGCCACAAACTGAGTTTTGAGGAGTGCTTGCCCTAAAGGGTCATCTGGATTTACCCCAGAATACAGCTGGAGGGCTTTCCTCAGTCGTTCCAGCCACTCAGTAGGGCTCTCATCTTTCTTTTGCATTTCATTAAATGCTTTATTAATATTCTGGCCACAGGGTACTGCTTCTCTAATTCCCTGAATTACTATAGTTCTCAGGTCCTGCATATGAGTTCTATGCACCGGATCCTGATTATCTCTATTAGGTCTTTGGAGTGGCCATTTAATATCCGCTTGAGGTCCCTGGGCATGTTGAGCATCCCACAGTCTCATTCCTGCTCGTCTAATCATATCTCTTTCCTCGGTAGTAAATAATTGACCAAGGATAGATTGCATCTCATCCCAAGTATAAAGGTTTGGTCCAAAAAATTGATTTAATCTTTCTGCCACTCCGAGTGGGTCCTCAATTAAGTTTCCCATCTCGGTTCTTTTAAAATCTCATAGGTCAGCCGAGTTTAGGGGTACGGAAATATATCCGATCACGGGTTGAGGTCCCCCCATGGGTATTTCCCTTAGGGGGTACATCTGAGCTGCCCCTTTTTGGCTTCTAGTTACACGTCTAGGAGGAGGGGGAGACTCTTGTTCCGACTCCGGTGGGGGAGTGGGCGCTCTGGGGACCCCTGGAGGGGCTGTGGGAGCAGGAGGGGAAATGTAAGGAGGGGGGGTTAGAAGGGTTTCGTCTAACCCTTCCTTCTTTTTCTTTTGTTTAGTTTATTTCATTCAGCGGGTAAAGTCTAGCTCCCAGTCTTTTTAGCCACACTCCCGCATACTGACTTTCTTCCGGGTTAAGGGGTTTTTTATTATTAACCCAGAGATTTAATTGTTGCATTTATCCAATCTTCTTCTGACCCGCAGACTGGCCAAAAGACATTTTTAGAAATCTTCTTCCCTCCCCATATCTTAGTACAATATTCTATCATTTTCTGCTTATCTTTCCCTAGTGTTCCAGGGAAATATCTCCAATTGTCTAAGATATATGCCAGAGGGGTATTCTTAGGTACAGTGGGTACCCTTCCCATGGGAGTCGAAGGCTTGCTGCCCTTCGCCCCCATCTTCTGGATTATCCACAAACACACACTCACTTGCTCCCCTTGTTCCTGGCCCAGTCCCTCGCGGGAAATGGGAAACGCAGTACTTAAGGGTCCGCACTCGCTTGGTTCAGTATATCGAACCTCTCATTCGTTATAATCCAGGAAACCCAATCCCGCCCGAACGGTAAACCCGCGAACAAATTCGCAATATACTTACGCATCCTGCGTCTTCGTCCGGACTCCCGTGCACAGAATTTTTATGGGATTTTACCGGTTTCTCCTTTGCTCATTATTCTAGAATTTAGGTTCGTCGGTAAGGATGGGGTGGGCTATCAGTCGCGGGGCCACGGATTGCCGCGGGGCGCCTCCCCGGAGGACAGAAGACCACCGTTCCTTATCCGAGTCACGGCACCATGAAATTGTTATAAATTGAGACCACAATGGATCATAATCCAATTATAATTTTATTAATTATAGCAAGTAGAATATGAGCAAAGACAGCGCTGGACGGCAGGGGAGTCTGCGCTCCGCCAACTGCCGTACTGATCAGTTCAAACAGTTCCTTTTTATACATTTTTACATTCGTGGTTGTCTTTGATCAGTACCCCCTTCTGCTTGCACAAGTATCTGGTTTGTGTAAGCAATTGCGGTTATCTTATCTCACGCAGTCATCTTGTCTCACAGGTTATCTTGTCTCACACAAGCGGTGTCTGGCAGCTATTTGCATAAGCAGTTTTTTTGTCTTTTGCCGCCTAACCTTTACATTGAGCTTAACATAAATTTCAATAAACAATACCCTTAGTTCATAGTTTCTTACACCACCAAACTCCAACTCTGGCGACGCAGGGAAAAACAAATCCCAACTGCGGCATCCTGCAATCAAAGCTATCCCCCACCAAAATCCAACTCTGGCGACGCAGGGAAACAGAAATCCCAACGGCAGCATCCTGAAATCAAAGCTATCCCCCAACAAACGCCAACTCTGTCGACGCAGGGAAACAGAAATCCCAACTGCGGCATCCTCCAATCACATCTATCCCCCACCAAACTCCAACTCGGGCGATGCAGGGAAACAGAAATCCCAACTGCGGCTTCCTGCAATCAAAGCTATCCCCCACCAAAATCCAACTCTGGCGACGCAGGGAAACAGAAATCCCAACGGCAGCATCCTGAAATCAAAGCCATCCCCCAACACACGCCAACTCTGTCGACGCAGGGAAACAGAAATCCCAACTGCGGCATCCTCCAATCACATCTATCCCCCACCAAACTCCAACTCGGGCGACGCAGGGAAACAGAAATCCCAACTGCGGCTTCCTGCAATCAAAGCTATCCCCCACCACACTCCAACCCTGGCGACGCAAGGAAACAGAAATCCCAACTCCGGCATTCCGCAATCAAAGCTATCCCCCACCAAACTCTGAACCTGCTGACGCAAGTCAGCAGACAACCCAACAGCAGCATCCGGCCGTCAGCAGTGTGAGCGACCACAATCCAAGTCTGGCGACGCAGGGAAACAGAAATCCCAACTGCGGCATCCTCCAATCAAAGCTATCCCCACCAAACTCCAACTCTGGCGACGCAGGGAAAAAGAAATCCCAACTGCGGCATCCTGCAATCAAAGCTATCCCCACCACACTCCAACTCTGGCAACGCAGGAAAACAAAAATCCAAATTGCAGCTTCCTGCAATCAAAGCTATCCCCACCAAACTCCAACTCTGGCGACGCAGGGTAACAGAAATCCCAACTGCGGCATCCTGCAATCAAAGCTATCCCCACCAAACTCCAACTCTGGCGACGCAGGGAAACAGAAATCCCAACTGCGGCATCCTGAAATCAAATCCATCCCCCACCACACTCCAACTCTGGCGACGCAGGGAAACAGAAATCCCAACGGCGGCTTCCTGCAATCAAAGCTAACCCCACCACACTCCAAGTCTGGCGACGCAGGGGAACAGAAATCCCAACGGCAACATCCTGAAATCAAATCCATCCCCCACCACACGCCAAGTCTGGCGACGCAGGGAAACAGAAATCCCAACTGCGGCATCCTGCAATCAAAGCTATCCCCACCAAACTCTGAACCTGGCGACGGAGGGAAACAGAAATCCCAACTGCGGCATCCTCCAATCAAATCCATCCCCCACCACAGTCCAAGTCTGGCGACGCAGAGAAACAGAAATCCCAACTGCGGCATCCTGCAATCAAAGCTACCACCCACCACACTCCAAGTCTGGTGACGGAGGGAAACAGAAATCCCAACTGCGTCATCCTCCAATCAAATCCATCCCCCACCACACTCCAACCCTGGCGACGCAGAGAAACAGAAATCCCAACTGCGGCATCCTCCAATCACATCTATCCCCCACCAAACTCCAACTCTGGCGACGCAGGGAAACAGAAATCCCAACTGCGGCATCCTCCAATCACATCTATCCCCCACCAAACTCCAACTCTGGCAACGCAGGGAAACAGAAATCCCAACTGCGGCATCCTCCAATCACATCTATCCCCCACCAAACTCCAAGTCTGGCGACGCAGAGAAACAGAAATCCCAACTGCGGCATCCTGCAATCAAATCCATCCCCACCACACTCCAAGTCTGGCGACGCAGGGAAACAGAAATCCCAACTGCGGCATCCTGCAATCAAAGCTATCCCCCACCACACTCCAACTCTGGCAACGCAGGGAAACAGAAATCCCAACTGCGGCATCCTGCAATCAAATCCATCCCCCACCACACTCCAAGTCTGGTGACGCAGGGAAACAGAAATCCCAACTGCGTCATCCTCCAATCAAATCAATCCCCCACCACACACCAAGTCTGGCGACGCAGGGAAACAGAAATCCCAACTGCGGCATCCTCCAATCACATCTATCCCCCACCAAACTCCAACTCTGGCGACGCAGGGAAACAGAAATCCCAACTGCGGCATCCTGCAATCAAAGCTATCCCCCACCAAACTCTGAACCTGACGACGCAGGGAAACAGAAATCCCAACTGCGGCATCCTGCAATCAAAGCTATCCCCACCAAACTCTGAACCTGGCGTCGCAGGGAAACAGAAATCCCAACTGCGGCATCCTGCAATCAAAGCTATCCCCCACCACACTCCAAGTCTGGTGACGGAGGGAAACAGAAATCCCAACTGCGGCATCCTCCAATCAAATCCATCCCCCACCACAGTCCAAGTCTGGCGACGCAGAGAAACAGAAATCCCAACTGCGGCATCCTGCAATCAAAGCTATCCCCCACAACACTCCAAGTCTGGTGACGGAGGGAAACAGAAATCCCAACTGCGTCATCCTCCAAT
This sequence comes from Tyto alba, assembly GCF_018691265.1. NCBI lineage: Eukaryota > Metazoa > Chordata > Aves > Strigiformes > Tytonidae > Tyto > Tyto alba. The sequence goes on from NW_024881318.1 coordinate 1,679,832, forward strand.
CAAATCCATCCCCCACCACACTCCAAGTCTGGCGACGCAGAGAAACAGAAATCCCAACTGCGGCAACCTGCAATCAAAGCTATCCCCACCAAACTCCAACTCTGGCGACGCAGGGAAACAGAAATCCCAACTGCGGCATCCTCCAATCAAATCCATCCCCCACCACACTCCAACCCTGGCGAAGCAAGGAAACAGAAATCCCAACTCCGGCATTCCGCAATCAAAGCTATCCCCCACCAAGGTCTGAACCTGGTGACGCATGTCAGCAGACAACCCAACAGCAGCATCCGGCCGTCACCAGTGTGTGCGGCCACAATCCAAGTCTGGCGACGCAGGGAAACAGAAATCCCAACTGCGGCATCCAGTAATCGAAGCAATCCCCCACCAAACTCTGAACCTGGCGACGCAGGGAAACAGAAATCCCAACTGCGGCATCCTCCAATCAAAGCTATACCCCAACACACTCCAACCCTGGCGACGCAAGGAAACAGAAATCCCAACTCCGGCATTCCGCAATCAAAGCTATCCCCCACCAAACTCTGAACCTGGTGACGCAAGTCAGCAGACAACCCAACAGCAGCATCCGGCCGTCAGCAGTGTGAGCGACCACAAACCAAGTCTGGCGACGCAGGGAAACAGAAATCCCAACTGCGGCATCCTGCAATCAAAGCTATCCCCACCAAACTCCAACTCTGTCGACGCAGGGAAACAGAAATCCCAACTGCGGCATCCTCCAATCAAAGCTATCCCCACCAAACTCCAACTCTGGCGACGCAGGGAAAAAGAAATCCCAACTGCGGCATCCTGCAATCAAAGCTATCCCCACCACACTCCAACTCTGGCAACGCAGGGAAACACAAATCCCAACTGCGGCTTCCTGCAATCAAATCTATTCCCCAACACACTCCAACCCTGGCGACGCAGGGAAACAGAAATCCCAACTGCTGCTTCCTGCCATCAAATCTATTCCCCAACACACTCCAACTCGGGCGACGCAGGGAAACAGAAATCCCAACTGCGGCATCCTCCAATCAAATCCATCCCCCACCACACTCCAAGTCTGGCGACGCAGGGAAACAAAAATCCAAAGAGCGGCTTCCTGCAATCAAAGCTATCCCCACCAAACTCCAACTCTGGCGACGCATGGTAACAGAAATCCCAACTGCGGCATCCTGCAATCAAAGCTATCCCCACCAAACTCCAAGTCTGGCGACGCAGGGAAACAGAAATCCCAACTGCGGCATCCTGAAATCAAATCCATCCCCCACCACACTCCAACTCTGGCGACGCAGGGAAACAGAAATCCCAACGGCGGCTTCCTGCAATCAAAGCTATCCCCACCACACTCCAAGTCTGGCGACGCAGGGGAACAGAAATCCCAATGGCAGCATCCTGAAATCAAATCCATCCCCCACCACACTCCAAGTCTGGCGACGCAGGGAAACAGAAATCCCAACTGCGGCATCCTGCAATCAAAGCTATCCCCACCAAACTCTGAACCTGACGACGCAGGGAAACAGAAATCCCAACTGCGGCATCCTGCAATCAAAGCTATCCCCACCAAACTCTGAACCTGGCGACGCAGGGAAACAGAAATCCCAACTGCGGCATCCTGCAATCAAAGCTATCCCCCACCACACTCCACGTCTGGCGACGGAGGGAAACAGAAATCCCACCTGCGGCATCCTCCAATCAAATCCATCCCCCACCACACTCCAAGTCTGGCGACGCAGAGAAACAGAAATCCCAACTGCGGCATCCTGCAATCAAAGCTACCACCCACCACACTCCAAGTCCAGTGACGCAGGGAAACAGAAATCCCAACTGCGGCTTCCTGCAATCAAAGCTATTCCCACCAAACTCCAAGTCTGGCGACGCAGGGAAACAGAAATCCCAACTGCGGCATCCTGCAATCAAAGCTATCCCCACCAAACTCCAACTCTGGCGACGCAGGGAAACAGAAATCCCAACTGCGGCTTCCTGCAATCAAAGCTATCCCCCACCACACTCCAACCCGGGCGAAGGAAGGAAACAGAAATCCCAACTCTGGCATTCCGCAATCAAAGCTATCCCCCACCAAGGTCTGAACCTGGTGACGCAAGTCAGCAAACAACCCAACAGCAGCATCCGGCCGTCACCAGTGTGAGCGGCCACAATCCAAGTCTGGCGACGCAGGGAAACACAAATCCCAACTGCGGCATCCTGCAATCAAAGCCATCCCCCACCACACTCCAACTCTGGCGACGCAGGGAAACAGAAATCCCAACTGCGGCATCCTCCAATCACATCTATCCCCCACCAAACTCCAACTCTGGCGACGCAGGGAAACAGAAATCCCAACGGCGGCTTCCTGCAATCAAAGCTATCCCCACCAAAATCCAACTCTGGCGACGCAGGGAAACAGAAAATCCAACTGCGGCTTCCTGCAATCAAACCTATCCCCCACCACACTCCAAGTCCAGTGACGCAGGGAAACAGAAATCCCAACTGCGGCTTCCTGCAATCAAAGCTATCCCCACCAAACTCCAACTCTGGCGACGCAGGGAAACAGAAATCCCAACTGCGGCATCCTGCAATCAAAGCTATCCCCACCAAACTCCAACTCTGTCGACGCAGGGAAACAGAAATCCCAACTGCGGCATCCTCCAATCAAAGCTATCCCCACCAAACTCCAACTCTGGCGACGCAGGGAAACACAAATCCCAACTACGTCTTCCTGCAATCAAATCTATTCCCCAACACACTCCAACCCTGGCGACGCAGGGAAACAGAAATCCCAACTGCTGCTTCCTGCAATCAAATCTATTCCCCAACACACTCCAACTCGGGCGACGCAGGGAAACAGAAATCCCAACTGTGGCATCCTCCAATCAAATCCATCCCCCACCACACTCCAAGTCTGGCGACGCAGAGAAACAGAAATCCCAACTGCGGCATCCTGCAATCAAAGCTATCCCCACCAAACTCCAAGTCTGGCGACGCAGGGAAACAGAAATCCCAACTGCGGCATCCTGCAATCAAAGCTATCCCCACCAAACTCCAAGTCTGGCGATGCAGGGAAACAGAAAATCCAACTGCGGTTTCCTGCAATCAAACCTATCCCCCACCACACTCCAACTCGGGCGACGCAGGGAAACAGAAATCCCAACTGTGGCATCCTCCAATCAAATCCATCCCCCACCACACTCCAAGTCTGGCGACGCAGAGAAACAGAAATCCCAACTGCGGCATCCTGCAATCAAAGCTATCCCCACCAAACTCCAAGTCTGGCGACGCAGGGAAACAGAAATCCCAACTGCGGCATCCTGCAATCAAAGCTATCCCCACCAAACTCCAAGTCTGGCGATGCAGGGAAACAGAAAATCCAACTGCGGTTTCCTGCAATCAAACTTATCCCCCACCACACTCCAAGTCTGGCGACGCAGGGAAACAGAAATCCCAACGGCAGCATCCTGAAATCAAATCCATCCCCCACCACACTCCAAGTCTGGCGACGCAGGGAAACAAAAATCCAAAGTGCGGCTTCCTGCAATCAAAGCTATCCCCACCAAACTCCAACTCTGGCGACGCAGGGTAACAGAAATCCCAACTGCGGCATCCTGCAATCAAAGCTATCCCCACCAAACTCCAAGTCTGGCGACGCAGGGAAACACAAATCCCAACTGCGGCATCCTGAAATCAAATCTATTCCCCAACACACTCCAACCCTGGCGACGCAGGGAAACAGAAATCCCAACTGCTGCTTCCTGCAATCAAATCTATTCCCCAACACACTCCAACTCGGGCGACGCAGGGAAACAGAAATCCCAACTGTGGCATCCTCCAATCAAATCCATCCCCCACCACACTCCAAGTCTGGCGACGCAGAGAAACAGAAATCCCAACTGCGGCATCCTGCAATCAAAGCTATCCCCACCAAACTCCAAGTCTGGCGACGCAGGGAAACAGAAATCCCAACTGCGGCATCCTGCAATCAAAGCTATCCCCACCAAACTCCAAGTCTGGCGATGCAGGGAAACAGAAAATCCAACTGCGGTTTCCTGCAATCAAACCTATCCCCCACCACACTCCAACTCGGGCGACGCAGGGAAACAGAAATCCCAACTGCGGCATCCTGCAATCAAAGCTATCCCCACCAAACTCCAAGTCTGGCGACGCAGGGAAACAGAAATCCCAACTGCGGCATCCTGAAATCAAATCCATCCCCCACCACACACCAAGTCTGGTGACGGAGGGAAACAGAAATCCCAACTGCGGCATCCTCCAATCAAATCCATCCCCCACCACACTCCAACCCTGGCGAAGCAAGGAAACAGAAATCCCAACTGCGGCATCCTCCAATCACATCTATCCCCCACCAAACTCCAACTCTGGCGACGCAGGGAAACAGAAATCCCAACTGCGGCATCCTCCAATCACATCTATCCCCCACCACACTCCAAGTCTGGCGACGCAGGGAAACAGAAATCCCAACTGTGGCATCCTCGAATCAAACCTATCCCCCACCACACTCCAAGTCCAGTGACGCAGGGAAACAGAAATCCCAACGGCGGCTTCCTGCAATCAAACCTATCCCCACCAAACTCCAAATCTAGCGACGCAGGGAAACAGAAATCCCAACTGCGGCATCCTGCAATCAAAGCTATCCCCACCAAACTCTGAACCTGGCGACGCAAGGAAACAGAAATCCCAACTGCGTCATCCTCCAATCAAATCAATCCCCCACCACACACCAAGTCTGGTGACGGAGGGAAACAGAAATCCCAACTGCGGCATCCTCCAATCAAATCCATCCCCCACCACACTCCAACCCTGGCGAAGCAAGGAAACAGAAATCCCAACTCCGGCATTCCGCAATCAAAGCTATCCCCCACCAAACTCTGAACCTGGTGACGCAAGTCAGCAGACAACCCAACAGCAGCATCCGGCCGTCAGCAGTGTGTGCGACCACAAACCAAGTCTGGCGACGCAGGGAAACAGAAATCCCAACTGCGGCATCCTGCAATCAAAGCTATCCCCACCAAACTCCAACTCTGTCGACGCAGGGAAACAGAAATCCCAACTGCGGCATCCTCCAATCAAAGCTATCCCCACCAAACTCCAACTCTGGCGACGCAGGGAAAAAGAAATCCCAACTGCGGCATCCTGCAATCAAAGCTATCCCCACCACACTCCAACTCTGGCAACGCAGGGAAACACAAATCCCAACTGCGGCTTCCTGCAATCAAATCTATTCCCCAACACACTCCAACCCTGGCGACGCAGGGAAACAGAAATCCCAACTGCTGCTTCCTGCCATCAAATCTATTCCCCAACACACTCCAACTCGGGCGACGCAGGGAAACAGAAATCCCAACTGCGGCATCCTCCAATCAAATCCATCCCCCACCACACTCCAAGTCTGGCGACGCAGGGAAACAAAAATCCAAAGTGCGGCTTCCTGCAATCAAAGCTATCCCCACCAAACTCTGAACCTGACGACGCAGGGAAACAGAAATCCCAACTGCGGCATCCTGCAATCAAAGCTATCCCCACCAAACTCTGAAGCTGGCGACGCAGGGAAACAGAAATCCCAACTGCGGCATCCTGCAATCAAAGCTATCCCCCACCACACTCCACGTCTGGCGACGGAGGGAAACAGAAATCCCAACTGCGGCATCCTCCAATCAAATCCATCCCCCACCACACTCCAAGTCTGGCGACGCAGAGAAACAGAAATCCCAACTGCGGCATCCTGCAATCAAAGCTACCACCCACCACACTCCAAGTCCAGTGACGCAGGGAAACAGAAATCCCAACTGCGGCTTCCTGCAATCAAAGCTATTCCCACCAAACTCCAAGTCTGGCGACGCAGGGAAACAGAAATCCCAACTGCGGCATCCTGCAATCAAAGCTATCCCCACCAAACTCCAACTCTGGCGACGCAGGGAAACAGAAATCCCAACTGCGGCTTCCTGCAATCAAAGCTATCCCCCACCACACTCCAACCCGGGCGAAGGAAGGAAACAGAAATCCCAACTCTGGCATTCCGCAATCAAAGCTATCCCCCACCAAGGTCTGAACCTGGTGACGCAAGTCAGCAAACAACCCAACAGCAGCATCCGGCCGTCACCAGTGTGAGCGGCCACAATCCAAGTCTGGCGACGCAGGGAAACACAAATCCCAACTGCGGCATCCTGCAATCAAAGCCATCCCCCACCACACTCCAACTCTGGCGACGCAGGGAAACAGAAATCCCAACTGCGGCATCCTCCAATCACATCTATCCCCCACCAAACTCCAACTCTGGCGACGCAGGGAAACAGAAATCCCAACGGCGGCTTCCTGCAATCAAAGCTATCCCCACCAAAATCCAACTCTGGCGACGCAGGGAAACAGAAAATCCAACTGCGGCTTCCTGCAATCAAACCTATCCCCCACCACACTCCAAGTCCAGTGACGCAGGGAAACAGAAATCCCAACTGCGGCTTCCTGCAATCAAAGCTATCCCCACCAAACTCCAACTCTGGCGACGCAGGGAAACAGAAATCCCAACTGCGGCATCCTGCAATCAAAGCTATCCCCACCAAACTCCAACTCTGTCGACGCAGGGAAACAGAAATCCCAACTGCGGCATCCTCCAATCAAAGCTATCCCCACCAAACTCCAACTCTGGCGACGCAGGGAAACACAAATCCCAACTACGGCTTCCTGCAATCAAATCTATTCCCCAACACACTCCAACCCTGGCGACGCAGGGAAACAGAAATCCCAACTGCTGCTTCCTGCAATCAAATCTATTCCCCAACACACTCCAACTCGGGCGACGCAGGGAAACAGAAATCCCAACTGTGGCATCCTCCAATCAAATCAATCCCCCACCACACTCCAAGTCTGGCGACGCAGAGAAACAGAAATCCCAACTGCGGCATCCTGCAATCAAAGCTATCCCCACCAAACTCCAAGTCTGGCGACGCAGGGAAACAGAAATCCCAACTGCGGCATCCTGCAATCAAAGCTATCCCCACCACACTCCAAGTCTGGCGATGCAGGGAAACAGAAAATCCAACTGCGGTTTCCTGCAATCAAACTTATCCCCCACCACACTCCAAGTCTGGCGACGCAGGGAAACAGAAATCCCAACGGCAGCATCCTGAAATCAAATCCATCCCCCACCACACTCCAAGTCTGGCGACGCAGGGAAACAAAAATCCAAAGTGCGGCTTCCTGCAATCAAAGCTATCCCCACCAAACTCCAACTCTGGCGACGCAGGGTAACAGAAATCCCAACTGCGGCATCCTGCAATCAAAGCTATCCCCACCAAACTCCAAGTCTGGCGACGCAGGGAAACACAAATCCCAACTGCGGCATCCTGAAATCAAATCCATCCCCCACCACACTCCAACTCTGGCGACGCAGGGAAACAGAAATCCCAACGGCGGCTTCCTGCAATCAAAGCTATCCCCACCACACTCCAAGTCTGGCGACGCAGGGAAACAGAAATCCCAACTGTGGCATCCTCCAATCAAATCCATCCCCCACCACACTCCAAGTCTGGCGACGCAGAGAAACAGAAATCCCAACTGCGGCATCCTGCAATCAAAGCTATCCCCACCAAACTCCAAGTCTGGCGACGCAGGGAAACAGAAATCCCAACTGCGGCATCCTGCAATCAAAGCTATCCCCACCAAACTCCAACTCTGGCGATGCAGGGAAACAGAAAATCCAACTGCGGTTTCCTGCAATCAAACCTATCCCCCACCACACTCCAAGTCCAGTGACGCAGGGAAACAGAAATGCCAACTGCGGCATCCTGCAATCAAAGCTATCCCCACCAAACTCCAACTCTGTCGACGCAGGGAAACAAAAATCCAAACTGCGGCATCCTCCAATCAAAGCTATCCCCACCAAACTCCAACTCTGGCGACGCAGGGAAACACAAATCCCAACTACGTCTTCCTGCAATCAAATCTATTCCCCAACACACTCCAACCCTGGCGACGCAGGGAAACAGAAATCCCAACTGCTGCTTCCTGCAATCAAATCTATTCCCCAACACACTCCAACTCGGGCGACGCAGGGAAACAGAAATCCCAACTGTGGCATCCTCCAATCAAATCCATCCCCCACCACACTCCAAGTCTGGCGACGCAGAGAAACAGAAATCCCAACTGCGGCATCCTGCAATCAAAGCTATCCCCACCAAACTCCAAGTCTGGCGACGCAGGGAAACAGAAATCCCAACTGCGGCATCCTGCAATCAAAGCTATCCCCACCAAACTCCAAGTCTGGCGATGCAGGGAAACAGAAAATCCAACTGCGGTTTCCTGCAATCAAACTTATCCCCCACCACACTCCAAGTCTGGCGACGCAGGGAAACAGAAATCCCAACGGCAGCATCCTGAAATCAAATCCATCCCCCACCACACTCCAAGTCTGGCGACGCAGGGAAACAAAAATCCAAAGTGCGGCTTCCTGCAATCAAAGCTATCCCCACCAAACTCCAACTCTGGCGACGCAGGGTAACAGAAATCCCAACTGCGGCATCCTGCAATCAAAGCTATCCCCACCAAACTCCAAGTCTGGCGACGCAGGGAAACACAAATCCCAACTGCGGCATCCTGAAATCAAATCCATCCCCCACCACACTCCAACTCTGGCGAAGCAGGGAAACAGAAATCCCAACGGCGGCTTCCTGCAATCAAAGCTATCCCCACCACACTCCAAGTCTGGCGACGCAGGGAAACAGAAATCCCAACTGTGGCATCCTCCAATCAAATCCATCCCCCACCACACTCCAAGTCTGGCGACGCAGAGAAACAGAAATCCCAACTGCGGCATCCTGCAATCAAAGCTATCCCCACCAAACTCCAAGTCTGGCGACGCAGGGAAACAGAAATCCCAACTGCGGCATCCTGCAATCAAAGCTATCCCCACCAAACTCCAACTCTGGCGATGCAGGGAAACAGAAAATCCAACTGCGGTTTCCTGCAATCAAACCTATCCCCCACCACACTCCAAGTCCAGTGACGCAGGGAAACAGAAATCCCAACTGCGGCATCCTGCAATCAAAGCTATCCCCACCAAACTCCAACTCTGGCGAAGCACGGAAACACAAATCCCAACGGCGGCTTCCTGCAATCAAACCTATCCCCAACCACACTCCAAATCCGGTGACGCAGGGAAACAGAAATCCCAACTGCGGCATACTGCAATCAAAGCTATTCCCACCAAACTCCAAATCTGTCGACGCAGGGAAACAGAAATCCCAACTGCGGCATCCTGCAATCAAAGCTATCCCCACCAAACTCTGAACCTGACGACGCAGTGAAACAGAAATCCCAACTGCGGCATCCTGCAATCAAAGCTATCCCCACCAACCTCTGAACCTGGCGACGCAAGGAAACAGAAATCCCAACTGCGTCATCCTCCAATCAAATCCATCCCCCACCACACACCAAGTCTGGTGACGGAGGGAAACAGAAATCCCAACTGCGGCATCCTCCAATCAAATCCATCCCCCACCACACTCCAACTCTGGCGACACAGGGAAACAGAAATCCCAACTGCGGCATCCTCCAATCAAATCCATCCCCCACCACACTCCAACCCTGGCGAAGCAAGGAAACAGAAATCCCAACTGCGGCATCCTCCAATCACATCTATCCCCCACCAAACTCCAACTCTGGCGACGCAGGGAAACAGAAATCCCAACTGCGGCATCCTGCAATCACATCTATCCCCCACCAAACTCCAACTCTGGCAACGCAGGGAAACAGAAATCCCAACTGCGGCATCCTCCAATCACATCTATCCCCCACCAAACTCCAACTCTGGCGACGCAGAGAAACAGAAATCCCAACTGCGGCATCCTGCAATCAAAGCTATCCCCCACCACACTCTAACTCTGGCGACGCAGTGAAACACAAATCCCAACTGCGGCATCCTGCAATCAAATCCATCCCCCACCACACTCCAAGTCTGGCGACGCAGGGAAACACAAATCCCAACTGCGGCATCCTGCAATCAAAGCTATCCCCCACCACACTCCAAGTCTGGTTGCCGCGATTGAGAGACGGAGACCCAGCTCGATGCAAGTTAGGATCTACTTTATTGAACACAACAACCGATTTTATATTCCAAACAGACAAAGAGAGACACGTGTTTTAAGCTGATTGGCACAATGGTTAATCACCTAATACATATTACAAAAATTGAGCTCATGATTGGCTAACGTCTAAGGTCAGCTTGACTTTTTCTGCAGTTAATTTTCTGCTAGCTCACAGCATTCTTCTCCTTAACGACTTCTACTCCTGTTTCTATAGCACGTGCTTATCTCTAGTTACGAAACCAGCCCTCCTGGAAGAAATCGTCCTTAGCCCCAGGGGTGTAACAGTTTGCTTACAGCTTACGCAAATTACGAGGCGCCAAGTTGAGCACGTCCTTGCTGCTAGAAGGAGAGACCAGGCTGCCCCCGACATCTGGTGACGCAGGGAAACAGAAATCCCAACTGCGTCATCCTCCAATCAAATCAATCCCCCACCACACACCAAGTCTGGCGACGCAGGGAAACAGAAATCCCAACTGCGGCTTCCTGCAATCAAAGCTATCCCCCACCACACTCCATCTCCGGCGACGCAGGGAAACAGAAATCCCAACTGCGGCATCCTGCAATCAAAGCTATCCCCACCAAACTCCAACTCTGGCGACGCAGGGAAACAGAAATCCCAACTGCGGCTTCCTGCATTCAAATCCATCCCCCAACACACTCCAACCCTGGCGAAGAAGGGAAACAGAAATCCCAACTGCGGCATCCTGCAATCAAAGCTATCCCCACTGTTATAAATTGAGACCACAATGGATCATAATCCAATTATAATTTTATTAATTATAGCAAGTAGAATATGAGCAAAGACAGCGCTGGACGGCAGGGGAGTCTGCGCTCCGCCAACTGCCGTACTGATCAGTTCAAACAGTTCCTTTTTATACATTTTTACATTCGTGGTTGTCTTTGATCAGTACCCCCTTCTGCTTGCACAAGTATCTGGTTTGTGTAAGCAATTGCGGTTATCTTATCTCACGCAGTCATCTTGTCTCACAGGTTATCTTGTCTCACACAAGCGGTGTCTGGCAGCTATTTGCATAAGCAGTTTTTTTGTCTTTTGCCGCCTAACCTTTACATTGAGCTTAACATAAATTTCAATAAACAATACCCTTAGTTCATAGTTTCTTACAATCCCCCCTTTTTCTTTTATCCTATTATTGTTTATTAGATGCTACTTTCATTTTCGTCACTGCAAGCAAACCTTTTTCCACAATTCCAACATTTATCATAACACTCTCAAGATAATACCTTACAATTACAATCATAGTTTTCACGTGGCATAACGCATTCACAACAATCTTTTCCACCAGGAAGCTCCTAATAGATCATCCCACCATTCTGAGTCTAACATTGAGGGTGTTTTCAGAGCACCATAGGTAAAACAGCTCTTATTCTATCTGCTATGTGCAGTTGTCGCCTTAATGTTTTTGCCGTGTGTTATTTATTCCTTGCTTTGTTCAGTTAATCCAACAAGTTGTGACCAACATGCAATTTGCTACTACTGTTTCACCTGTTGGTGTTAAGCAAATTCGAGCTGTGTGCCGAACTGCACAGTCAACCGTACTATCAGACACTCTGTAAACAATAATCAACAATTTATTAGCAAACAAGAACCTGAAATAATTAACTGTATAACAATCCAGCAAAGTCCCACGCGACACAATCAGAAAGAGAAAAAGTAAGAACCAAAGATATCAGCACTGTCCTTTGGATGTTGTCCTTCAATGTCTTGTTACCCTTACTCACAGGGCGATAGCGATAGAAAGAACAACAGTCACGCGCCGCGTGGTAACTCCTCTGATCAATAACATTTTCTTCTTTGAACTATAAGTCTGTTTCCATCACCTCATCAAGGTTTCGAGGGCGTCTTAGTTGTCTTCGTGATCTTGGAGGATTGGGGGGAGGAGGTGATCTCCGACACCAGCCACGAGACATTCCCTCGCATACCACGATGGCAACGACAGTCACCACCAATATAATGAAAAATCCCAACAGCAGGGCGGCGCACACGGGATCGTCCCCTACTCCCATCTTCCCAAGATTGCAATCCAGTGGGATCAGTAAGATTAGTGGGATAGTCCAGCCCCAGGCTAGCGGCTTGACCGAGGAAGGTCCAAGTGCGCAATGAGCGGAAGTTTCTCTTCCACCCAGAATGACTGTGCTGCCTAGATCTGGGCGGGCCTGGCAGTTGTTTTTGCCATCCGGGTATAGCCGAACTTTCGAGACCCTCCAGCAACACATGCGCTTTGGACTGGGGGCGTGGAAATCCATTTTCCTGCTGCGTATGTGGACCCTGACTCCTGATCCCTACAGACCAGGCAGGTTCGCCACTCGCGCTCTCACTCTTGTACCTCCGATACCGCGAAAACAATGGAGCGTGCTTATGCATGGGCAGCAATTTATTGTGCAGCCTTGATGTTGGTAGCCCTCACTTTGTTTGCCTTTTTACTACATATCTTTTGCCCTTGTAAATGTTCCTCTTTCAAGTACGCATGTAGTTGTATCTGCTTATGTAAACCACCATCTCCTTTGGTTAACCATGTCGAAAATTCTGTTATAGGTCTTTTCGGCGGTTTTGGTACTGGCTGTTTTACTTCTGTCACATCTTTTACTTGGATTCTCTTCTTCCCACTAAAAATATCTCCATCCACCCTTCTGTCTTTGGGAAAGCAAAGCCACTCTGATGTTGGACATAACAGTAAAGCACTTGCTGCACAAATTTGCCACTATTAAAGCAAACCATACCAGGATGATTAGCAGAGGTCCGGTATAACATATGCTCCCACCTCTCATGCCTATGGGGTTGCAGCCCACAGCTGAGAAAAAGGTCTTCTTGGTGGCGAGCACAGAGGTTAACCCGGTCTTGCCCTCTACTGTTTAACAAATCCGTGTGTTAAGAGTTAGTCAATTCAAGTTGTAGCCACTTCCTTTGTTTCTAAGCAAAGCAAAATTTTGGCACTTTCCGATAGTGTCCTCCCATCAACTCTCAGGGACATCACAAATTCTGGGGACTAACCTCTTTTTCCCCGTAAATCAAGGTTACAGTTCATGCCCCTTCCCTATACAGTTATAAGACAATTTTCTCCATCTGCAAGAAATACCACATCCGGTAACACATTTCACATTCACACAAAACCCACGCTTCATGACATCCATGCATACACTCGAGACAAGGTATTACTCAATTAGGTTGATTTTCTAGCAATGCCTAATTGACTCCAAAATGCTCATAATCTCACATGTCTGTCAGTTAATGCTCGGTAAACGCCAGCTTTTCCCTGACAGTTTTTTTTGTTTGGTTTTGTCTTTTTTTTTTTTGTTTTTGTTTCCTTATACAGCAAGTAAGTAAATGAATAAGTAAATTTTCACAGTGTTACCTCTGAACCCAGTCAAAAACCCAGTCAAACCACTGGTTAAGAGTCATTCAATCCCCTCCTGATGAATTTACTTAGTCCTTTGAGGGTGACTTGTAGTTGGTCAGTTGATGGTACCACAGTCCACTCCTGAGGCTTTTCCACTAGTCCTTTTCCTCAGGAGGCAAGAGTCCACCCCTTTTCTTTTGTTCGGATCGCTGTCTCGGTGATCAGCAGCACCTGAAATGGACCTTCCCACTCGGGAGTTAATGATTAATCTTTCCACACTTTTATCAATACCCAATCACCTGGTTTTACATTGTGGATATTTAAAAGCCAATGGTGGTATTTGAGGCAGAAGTCCTTTCTTTCTTAGTTTCATTAAAGTGTTACCAATTCTTATTACATACTTTCTTACATACTGATCTCCTACTTCAGGGATGACAATATCCCTGTCATTACTCATACATAGTAATCCAAACATCATTTCATAGGGAGAAATTCCCAGGTCTGTTCGTGGCTGAGTATTGATCCTTAATAAGGCCAACGGCAGGCATTTAATCCAAGACATCTGAGTCTCAATCATTAACTTAGTCAAGGTTTGTTTTGAAGTTTGATTCATTCTTTCTCCTCTTCCAGAACTCCGAGGATGCCATGGGGTGTGCCATGCCCATTCGATCCCTAAGGCTTCAGATAGCTGTTGTATAATTTGTTTTAAAATGAAATATGTTCCTCCGCCCAAGTCTATTCTTTCTATTAATCCATATCTGGGGATAATGTTTTCCAGTAACACCTTGGATACCATGCTTGCCATTGCCCTTGGTGTGGGGGATTGCTTCCACCCAATGAGTTAAGTGAGCCACTAATACCAACAAATACTTTCACCCTTGTATTTAAGGTAGCTCTGTTAAGTCTACCTGGAGGCTTTGTATGGCTAGCTCCTGTTCCCCAGCCACCTTTTTTTTTTTTTTTTTTTTTTTTTTTTTTTATCTCATTACCTTTTTGTTCACTTTTTGACAAATCAAACATCGATCAACTAGTTGTTTAGCCACCATATATATATTCCTATACACCCATATTGTCTAAGGAAATGATCACAAAGTGATTGCGTTCCCCAATGTATTTTCTGACGTATTAATGACAGAATTTCTCATGATCTTGTTTTATTTAACATCTGCCTTCCATCTGCTAAAGTCCATTTTCCTTCTGAATCTTTTCCCCCCTTATTTTTAAGTATATCCTTTTCTTGTTCTGTGAAATTTGGGGCTAAATTCTCATAATCCGCTGGTATTATTACCAATAAAACTACCAATGATGATTCTGTAGCTGCTTCTCTGGCTACTTAATCTGCTAAATTATTCCCCCTTATTTCCATTGATGCTCCCCTCTGATGTCCTTTCACATGCACAATTGCAATTTCTGTGGGGAGCTTCAGGGCTTCTAAAACTTCTCTGATCAGCCGCTCGTGTACTAGCTCCTTCCCTTTTGTATTTATAAGCCCTCTTTCTTCCCATATTTTTCCAAATGTGTGGACCACTCCAAATGCATACTTTGAGTCTGTGTACACTGTCCCTTCCTTATCTCTCAAATATACCAATGTCTGTTTTAGGGCATAGAGTTCACAGACTTGTGCTGACCACCCAGCAGGTAATTTCCCCTTTTCAAACACTTCCATCTTCTGCCTCTCGATAATTACATAACCCAATATTTTTCCTTCTAGGCATCGAGAGGACCCATCAATAAATAGTTTTTCTCTATAGGGCAAAGGTTTATTTAACAGATCTTCTCTTATTTTCGTTTGATAATTTATAAAATCCAAACAGTTATGCTCTGGTTCCTAAATATCCTCCCCGATTCTCCTCCCATAACTCTAGTAATTTAACCACTAGTTTTCCTTCACCCAGCACCACACCTATTCCTAATTGCACTTGTAAATCTCTACCTAGCAAATTACATCCTACCCCTGGCATTAACAACAAATCATTAACAGCATATTGATCTTCCCCTTGTATTAACACATTCTTTATAACTGGGACCAAAAACCCCTTCACCTTTAGCCCCTACAGCCCAAGTTGTATCTTTTACATAATCTTCCTCCTGGGGTCTTAATTTCAAATTTATCAAGGGCTCTTCTGTTGGTATATCCCCCAGGAGGTAGAGTCCCTGACACCCCTAGTGATTACCACCCTCATCCTGTTGGGTTACTTCAAACACCAACAGGTCCCGTATTCTCTGGGGGCATTCTTGTTTATAATGCCCCCCCTTCCCACAATGAAAACATTCCCTTGTGATTTCCCTAGCCAGTGGTGCCTCTTGGTTCCGCCTTCCCTTTCATTCCCTTGCCTGTTTCAAATTTGTGATTTCCTGTCTGAGATTCCTTGTGTTTGTTTCTAACAGCTTTTTGTGCAGTTATCATAGTTTTAGCTTTAGTTTTAGCCTCTTCTTCATCCTTCCTAATATCTACTTTCTGTGCTTCTCTCAGGAGTTCCTCCAGACTCTTATTATAATGACCTAGAGTCACTCATATCTCTCCTCCGCTCTAGTTCATTATGTTTCCACTGCAGAGGGGTTACAGGGAGTTTCCTTTCCCCGGGTATCCCCTGCTGATTTTCTCTCTCCCATATCCACATTCCAACCGTTCTGATCATCTGTCTTTCTTCAGGAGAGAAAAAAAATTCCCGTAATCGACTGCATCTCCTCCCATGTATATATATACTGGGTCCCAAAAATTGATCAGTCTTCTCTGACAGCCCCACAGGGTCCTCTAATAACCTCCTAAATTCATTCTTATACGCCCTCACTTTTACATTAGTGAGCGGCACATCCACAAATCCCATCCCCCCTTGAATTCCTGCCGCTGGGACTTCCCGGCAAGGGATTAACCCTAGCCGCCCCGTGCTCCCTTAAACGATTTCCCTTAAATCATGTATGAGCCGATATTTCCCATTTGGTTTCTTTACAGGCAGAATGGGGGTGTTAAAGGGTGACATACAAGGCTCTAAGATTTCTTGTGCTAATAATCGATCAATTTCTGGTTTTAATCCTCTCCGTCCGTCTAGGGAAATGGGATATTGCTTTACCCTCACAGGTATGTGGGGTTCAGAAACTTGGATTTTAATCGGTGGGATTTCCAGTCTACTAATTGTGTCCGGAGAGTACCAGACATCGGGGTTAATTTGTTTTTGCTCATCCACGGTCAAAGGATAAGTAGACACTGTTAGCTCTTGATTTTTCACTTTAATTTCTAATTGTAATTCAACAATTAAATCTCGTCCTAGCAGATTAAATTCTGCTTCAGGGACGAGCAAGAGTTCACACATTCCAAATTTATTTTCAGTTTCGAATACCACATTTTTGATTTTGTTTACTTTAAATGGTTCTCCTTTTGCCCCAATTACTTGTACTTTTTCCGGGGAAATTTTACATCCCTCAGGTATTTGTTTAATAGTCGATTTTTTTCAGCCCCAGTGTCTACTAAAAAGGTGAACTCTTGTTTATGGGGACCTATTTTTAATTTTATCAAGGGCTTATGATGACTCCGGTCCCCTAAGATATAGAGCCCCTGGCTCTCCTATTCCGTTTTCAATATTTCCTCATCCCTGATCCTTTCTCTGCAATTCTTCTTTATATGTCCCTTCTTTCCACAGTAAAAACAACATCTCTGTTCCTTCTTTACTACTACGTTCCCTTGTTTCGTTCCAGCAGATCTGTGTTCACCAGTTCGTCCTTTACGATCCTCTCTGACCGCTGCTACCATCATTTTTACTTGTCGCTTGCTACTCTCTTCCTCTCGCCTTACATAGACTTTCTGAGCTTCTCTCAATAATTCATCCAACCCTCTATTCTGCCAGTCTTCTAACTTTTCAATCTTCTTTCTGATATCTTCCCATGATTTTGCCACAAACTGAGTTTTGAGGAGTGCTTGCCCTAAAGGGTCATCTGGATTTACCCCAGAATACAGCTGGAGGGCTTTCCTCAGTCGTTCCAGCCACTCAGTAGGGCTCTCATCTTTCTTTTGCATTTCATTAAATGCTTTATTAATATTCTGGCCACAGGGTACTGCTTCTCTAATTCCCTGAATTACTATAGTTCTCAGGTCCTGCATATGAGTTCTATGCACCGGATCCTGATTATCTCTATTAGGTCTTTGGAGTGGCCATTTAATATCCGCTTGAGGTCCCTGGGCATGTTGAGCATCCCACAGTCTCATTCCTGCTCGTCTAATCATATCTCTTTCCTCGGTAGTAAATAATTGACCAAGGATAGATTGCATCTCATCCCAAGTATAAAGGTTTGGTCCAAAAAATTGATTTAATCTTTCTGCCACTCCGAGTGGGTCCTCAATTAAGTTTCCCATCTCGGTTCTTTTAAAATCTCATAGGTCAGCCGAGTTTAGGGGTACGGAAATATATCCGATCACGGGTTGAGGTCCCCCCATGGGTATTTCCCTTAGGGGGTACATCTGAGCTGCCCCTTTTTGGCTTCTAGTTACACGTCTAGGAGGAGGGGGAGACTCTTGTTCCGACTCCGGTGGGGGAGTGGGCGCTCTGGGGACCCCTGGAGGGGCTGTGGGAGCAGGAGGGGAAATGTAAGGAGGGGGGGTTAGAAGGGTTTCGTCTAACCCTTCCTTCTTTTTCTTTTGTTTAGTTTATTTCATTCAGCGGGTAAAGTCTAGCTCCCAGTCTTTTTAGCCACACTCCCGCATACTGACTTTCTTCCGGGTTAAGGGGTTTTTTATTATTAACCCAGAGATTTAATTGTTGCATTTATCCAATCTTCTTCTGACCCGCAGACTGGCCAAAAGACATTTTTAGAAATCTTCTTCCCTCCCCATATCTTAGTACAATATTCTATCATTTTCTGCTTATCTTTCCCTAGTGTTCCAGGGAAATATCTCCAATTGTCTAAGATATATGCCAGAGGGGTATTCTTAGGTACAGTGGGTACCCTTCCCATGGGAGTCGAAGGCTTGCTGCCCTTCGCCCCCATCTTCTGGATTATCCACAAACACACACTCACTTGCTCCCCTTGTTCCTGGCCCAGTCCCTCGCGGGAAATGGGAAACGCAGTACTTAAGGGTCCGCACTCGCTTGGTTCAGTATATCGAACCTCTCATTCGTTATAATCCAGGAAACCCAATCCCGCCCGAACGGTAAACCCGCGAACAAATTCGCAATATACTTACGCATCCTGCGTCTTCGTCCGGACTCCCGTGCACAGAATTTTTATGGGATTTTACCGGTTTCTCCTTTGCTCATTATTCTAGAATTTAGGTTCGTCGGTAAGGATGGGGTGGGCTATCAGTCGCGGGGCCACGGATTGCCGCGGGGCGCCTCCCCGGAGGACAGAAGACCACCGTTCCTTATCCGAGTCACGGCACCATGAAATTGTTATAAATTGAGACCACAATGGATCATAATCCAATTATAATTTTATTAATTATAGCAAGTAGAATATGAGCAAAGACAGCGCTGGACGGCAGGGGAGTCTGCGCTCCGCCAACTGCCGTACTGATCAGTTCAAACAGTTCCTTTTTATACATTTTTACATTCGTGGTTGTCTTTGATCAGTACCCCCTTCTGCTTGCACAAGTATCTGGTTTGTGTAAGCAATTGCGGTTATCTTATCTCACGCAGTCATCTTGTCTCACAGGTTATCTTGTCTCACACAAGCGGTGTCTGGCAGCTATTTGCATAAGCAGTTTTTTTGTCTTTTGCCGCCTAACCTTTACATTGAGCTTAACATAAATTTCAATAAACAATACCCTTAGTTCATAGTTTCTTACACCACCAAACTCCAACTCTGGCGACGCAGGGAAACACAAATCCCAACTGCGGCATCCTGCAATCAAAGCTATCCCCCACCAAACTCCAACTCTGGCGACGCAGGGAAACAGAAATCCCAACGGCAGCATCCTGAAATCAAAGCTATCCCCCACCACACTCCAACCCTGGCGACGCAAGGAAACAGAAATCCCAACTCCGGCATTCCGCAATCAAAGCTATCCCCCACCAAACTCTGAACCTGCTGACGCAAGTCAGCAGACAACCCAAAAGCACCATCCGGCCGTCAGCAGTGTGAGCGACCACAATCCAACTCTGGCGACGCAGGGAAACAGAAATCCCAACGGCAGCATCCTGAAATCAAAGCTATCCCCCAACAAACGCCAACTCTGTCGACGCAGGGAAACAGAAATCCCAACTGCGGCATCCTCCAATCACATCTATCCCCCACCAAACTCCAACTCGGGCGATGCAGGGAAACAGAAATCCCAACTGCGGCTTCCTGCAATCAAAGCTATCCCCCACCAAAATCCAACTCTGGCGACGCAGGGAAACAGAAATCCCAACGGCAGCATCCTGAAATCAAAGCCATCCCCCAACACACGCCAACTCTGTCGACGCAGGGAAACAGAAATCCCAACTGCGGCATCCTCCAATCACATCTATCCCCCACCAAACTCCAACTCGGGCGACGCAGGGAAACAGAAATCCCAACTGCGGCTTCCTGCAATCAAAGCTATCCCCCACCACACTCCAACCCTGGCGACGCAAGGAAACAGAAATCCCAACTCCGGCATTCCGCAATCAAAGCTATCCCCCACCAAACTCTGAACCTGCTGACGCAAGTCAGCAGACAACCCAACAGCAGCATCCGGCCGTCAGCAGTGTGAGCGACCACAATCCAAGTCTGGCGACGCAGGGAAACAGAAATCCCAACTGCGGCATCCTGCAATCAAAGCTATCCCCACCAAACTCCAACTCTGTCGACGCAGGGAAACAGAAATCCCAACTGCGGCATCCTCCAATCAAAGCTATCCCCACCAAACTCCAACTCTGGCGACGCAGGGAAAAAGAAATCCCAACTGCGGCATCCTGCAATCAAAGCTATCCCCACCACACTCCAACTCTGGCAACGCAGGAAAACAAAAATCCAAATTGCAGCTTCCTGCAATCAAAGCTATCCCCACCAAACTCCAACTCTGGCGACGCAGGGTAACAGAAATCCCAACTGCGGCATCCTGCAATCAAAGCTATCCCCACCAAACTCCAACTCTGGCGACGCAGGGAAACAGAAATCCCAACTGCGGCATCCTGAAATCAAATCCATCCCCCACCACACTCCAACTCTGGCGACGCAGGGAAACAGAAATCCCAACGGCGGCTTCCTGCAATCAAAGCTAACCCCACCACACTCCAAGTCTGGCGACGCAGGGGAACAGAAATCCCAACGGCAACATCCTGAAATCAAATCCATCCCCCACCACACGCCAAGTCTGGCGACGCAGGGAAACAGAAATCCCAACTGCGGCATCCTGCAATCAAAGCTATCCCCACCAAACTCTGAACCTGGCGACGGAGGGAAACAGAAATCCCAACTGCGGCATCCTCCAATCAAATCCATCCCCCACCACAGTCCAAGTCTGGCGACGCAGAGAAACAGAAATCCCAACTGCGGCATCCTGCAATCAAAGCTACCACCCACCACACTCCAAGTCTGGTGACGGAGGGAAACAGAAATCCCAACTGCGTCATCCTCCAATCAAATCCATCCCCCACCACACTCCAAGTCTGGCGACGCAGAGAAACAGAAATCCCAACTGCGTCATCCTCCAATCAAATCCATCCCCCACCACAGTCCAAGTCTGGCGACGCAGAGAAACAGAAATCCCAACTGCGGCATCCTGCAATCAAAGCTATCCCCCACCACACTCCAAGTCTGGCGACGCAGAGAAACAGAAATCCCAACTGCGGCATCCTCCAATCAAATCCATCCCCCACCACACTCCAAGTCTGGCGACGCAGAGAAACAGAAATCCCAACTGCGGCAACCTGCAATCAAAGCTATCCCCACCAATCTCCAACTCTGGCGACGCAGGGAAACAGAAATCCCAACTGCGGCATCCTCCAATCAAATCCATCCCCCACCACACTCCAACCCTGGCGAAGCAAGGAAACAGAAATCCCAACTCCGGCATTCCGCAATCAAAGCTATCCCCCACCAAGGTCTGAACCTGGTGACGCATGTCAGCAGACAACCCAACAGCAGCATCCGGCCGTCACCAGTGTGAGCGGCCACAATCCAAGTCTGGCGACGCAGGGAAACAGAAATCCCAACTGCGGCATCCAGTAATCGAAGCAATCCCCCACCAAACTCTGAACCTGGCGACGCAGGGAAACAGAAATCCCAACTGCGGCATCCTCCAATCAAAGCTATCCCCCTCCACACTCCAACCCTGGCGACGCAGGGAAACAGAAATCCCAACTGCGGCATCCTCCAATCAAAGCTATCCCCCACCACACTCCAACCCTGGCGACGCAAGGAAACAGAAATCCCAACTCCGGCATTCCGCAATCAAAGCTATCCCCCACCAAACTCTGAACCTGGTGACGCAAGTCAGCAGACAACCCAACAGCAGCATCCGGCCGTCAGCAGTGTGAGCGACCACAATCCAACCCTGGCGACGCAGGGAAACAGAAATCCCAACTGCGGCATCCTCCAATCAAAGCTATCCCCACCAAACTCCAACTCTGTCGACGCAGGGAAACACAAATCCCAACTACGGCTTCCTGCAATCAAATCTATTCCCCAACACACTCCAACCCTGGCGACGCAGGGAAACAGAAATCCCAACTGCTGCTTCCTGCAATCAAATCTATTCCCCAACACACTCCAACTCGGGCGACGCAGGGAAACAGAAATCCCAACTGTGGCATCCTCCAATCAAATCCATCCCCCACCACACTCCAAGTCTGGCGACGCAGAGAAACAGAAATCCCAACTGCGGCATCCTGCAATCAAAGCTATCCCCACCAAACTCCAAGTCTGGCGACGCAGGGAAACAGAAATCCCAACTGCGGCATCCTGCAATCAAAGCTATCCCCACCAAACTCCAAGTCTGGCGATGCAGGGAAACAGAAAATCCAACTGCGGTTTCCTGCAATCAAACCTATCCCCCACCACACTCCAACTCGGGCGACGCAGGGAAACAGAAATCCCAACTGTGGCATCCTCCAATCAAATCCATCCCCCACCACACTCCAAGTCTGGCGACGCAGGGAAACAGAAATCCCAACGGCAGCATCCTGAAATCAAATCTATCCCCACCAAACTCCAAGTCTGGCGATGCAGGGAAACAGAAAATCCAAAGTGCGGCTTCCTGCAATCAAAGCTATCCCCACCAAACTCCAACTCTGGCGACGCAGGGTAACAGAAATCCCAACTGCGGCATCCTGCAATCAAAGCTATCCCCACCAAACTCCAAGTCTGGCGACGCAGGGAAACACAAATCCCAACTGCGGCATCCTGAAATCAAATCCATCCCCCACCACACTCCAACTCTGGCGACGCAGGGAAACAGAAATCCCAACGGCGGCTTCCTGCAATCAAAGCTATCCCCACCACACTCCAAGTCTGGCGACGCAGGGAAACAGAAATCCCAACTGTGGCATCCTCGAATCAAACCTATCCCCCACCACACTCCAAGTCCAGTGAGCAGGGAAACAGAAATCCCAACGGCGGCTTCCTGCAATCAAACCTATCCCCACCAAACTCCAAATCTAGCGACGCAGGGAAACAGAAATCCCAACTGCGGCATCCTGCAATCAAAGCTATCCCCACCAAACTCTGAACCTGGCGACGCAAGGAAACAGAAATCCCAACTGCGTCATCCTCCAATCAAATCAATCCCCCACCACACACCAAGTCTGGTGACGGAGGGAAACAGAAATCCCAACTGCGGCATCCTCCAATCAAATCCATCCCCCACCACACTCCAACCCTGGCGAAGCAAGGAAACAGAAATCCCAACTGCGGCATCCTCCAATCACATCTATCCCCCACCAAACTCCAACTCTGGCGACGCAGGGAAACAGAAATCCCAACTGCGGCATCCTCCAATCACATCTATCCCCCACCAAACTCCAACTCTGGCAACGCAGGGAAACAGAAATCCCAACTGCGGCATCCTCCAATCACATCTATCCCCCACCAAACTCCAACTCTGGCGACGCAGAGAAACAGAAATCCCAACTGCGGCATCCTGCAATCAAATCCATCCCCCACCACACTCCAAGTCTGGCGACGCAGGGAAACAGAAATCCCAACTGCGGCATCCTGCAATCAAAGCTATCCCCCACCACACGCCAACTCTGGCGACGCAGTGAAACACAAATCCCAACTGCGGCGTCCTGCAATCAAAGCTATCCCCACCAAACTCCAACTCTGGCAACGCAGGGAAACAGAAATCCCAACTGCGGCATCCTGCAATCAAATCCATCCCCCACCACACTCCAAGTCTGGCGACGCAAGGAAACACAAATCCCAACTGCGGCATCCTGCAATCAAAGCTATCCCCCACCACACTCCAAGTCTGGTTGCCGCGATTGAGAGACGGAGACCCAGCTCGATGCAAGTTAGGATCTACTTTATTGAACACAACAACCGATTTTATATTCCAAACAGACAAAGAGAGACACGTGTTTTAAGCTGATTGGCACAATGGTTAATCACCTAATACATATTACAAAAATTGAGCTCATGATTGGCTAACGTCTAAGGTCAGCTTGACTTTTTCTGCAGTTAATTTTCTGCTAGCTCACAGCATTCTTCTCCTTAACGACTTCTACTCCTGTTTCTATAGCACGTGCTTATCTCTAGTTACGAAACCAGCCCTCCTGGAAGAAATCGTCCTTAGCCCCAGGGGTGTAACAGTTTGCTTACAGCTTATGCAAATTACGAGGCGCCAAGTTGAGCACGTCCTTGCTGCTAGAAGGAGAGACCAGGCTGCCCCCGACATCTGGTGACGCAGGGAAACAGAAATCCCAACTGCGTCATCCTCCAATCAAATCAATCCCCCACCACACACCAAGTCTGGCGACGCAGGGAAACAGAAATCCCAACTGCGGCATCCTCCAATCACATCTATCCCCCACCACACTCCATCTCCGGCGACGCAGGGAAACAGAAATCCCAACTGCGGCATCCTGCAATCAAAGCTATCCCCACCAAACTCTGAACCTGGCGACGCAAGGAAACAGAAATCCCAACTGCGTCATCCTCCAATCAAATCAATCCCCCACCACACACCAAGTCTGGTGACGGAGGGAAACAGAAATCCCAACTGCGGCATCCTCCAATCAAATCCATCCCCCACCACACTCCAACCCTGGCGCAGCAAGGAAACAGAAATCCCAACTGCGGCATCCTCCAATCACATCTATCCCCCACCAAACTCCAACTCTGGCGACGCAGGGAAACAGAAATCCCAACTGCGGCATCCTCCAATCACATCTATCCCCCACCAAACTCCAACTCTGGCAACGCAGGGAAACAGAAATCCCAACTGCGGCATCCTCCAATCACATCTATCCCCCACCAAACTCCAACTCTGGCGACGCAGAGAAACAGAAATCCCAACTGCGGCATCCTGCAATCAAATCCATCCCCACCACACTCCAAGTCTGGCGACGCAGGGAAACAGAAATCCCAACTGCGGCATCCTGCAATCAAAGCTATCCCCCACCACACTCCAACTCTGGCGACGCAGTGAAACACAAATCCCAACTGCGGCGTCCTGCAATCAAAGCTATCCACACCAAACTCCAACTCTGGCAACGCAGGGAAACAGAAATCCCAACTGCGGCATCCTGCAATCAAATCCATCCCCCACCACACTCCAAGTCTGGTGACGCAGGGAAACAGAAATCCCAACTGCGTCATCCTCCAATCAAATCAATCCCCCACCACACACCAAGTCTGGCGACGCAGGGAAACAGAAATCCCAACTGCGGCATCCTCCAATCACATCTATCCCCACCAAACTCCAACTCTGGCGACGCAGGGAAACAGAAATCCCAACTGCGGCATCCTGCAATCAAAGCTATCCCCCACCAAACTCTGAACCTGACGACGCAGGGAAACAGAAATCCCAACTGCGGCATCCTGCAATCAAAGCTATCCCCACCAAACTCTGAACCTGACGACGCAGGGAAACAGAAATCCCAACTGCGGCATCCTGCAATCAAAGCTATCCCCCACCACACTCCAAGTCTGGTGACGGAGGGAAACAGAAATCCCAACTGCGGCATCCTCCAATCAAATCCATCCCCCACCACAGTCCAAGTCTGGCGACGCAGAGAAACAGAAATCCCAACTGCGGCATCCTGCAATCAAAGCTATCCCCCACAACACTCCAAGTCTGGTGACGGAGGGAAACAGAAATCCCAACTGCGTCATCCTCCAATCAAATCCATCCCCCACCACAGTCCAAGTCTGGCGACGCAGAGAAACAGAAATCCCAACTGCGGCATCCTGCAATCAAAGCTATCCCCCACCACACTCCAAGTCTGGCGACGCAGAGAAACAGAAATCCCAACTGCGGCAACCTCCAATCAAATCCATCCCCCACCACACTCCAAGTCTGGCGACGCAGAGAAACAGAAATCCCAACTGCGGCAACCTGCAATCAAAGCTATCCCCACCAAACTCCAACTCTGGCGACGCAGGGAAACAGAAATCCCAACTGCGGCATCCTCCAATCAAATCCATCCCCCACCACACTCCAACCCTGGCGAAGCAAGGAAACAGAAATCCCAACTCCGGCATTCCGCAATCAAAGCTATCCCCACCACACTCCAACTCTGGCAACGCAGGGAAACACAAATCCCAACTGCGGCTTCCTGCAATCAAATCTATTCCCCAACACACTCTAACCCTGGCGACGCAGGGAAACAGAAATCCCAACTGCTGCTTCCTGCCATCAAATCTATTCCCCAACACACTCCAACTCGGGCGACGCAGGGAAACAGAAATCCCAACTGCGGCATCCTCCAATCAAATCCATCCCCCACCACACTCCAAGTCTGGCGACGCAGGGAAACAAAAATCCAAAGTGCGGCTTCCAGCAATCAAAGCTATCCCCACCAAACTCCAACTCTGGCGACGCATGGTAACAGAAATCCCAACTGCGGCATCCTGCAATCAAAGCTATCCCCACCAAACTCCAAGTCTGGCGACGCAGGGAAACAGAAATCCCAACTGCGGCATCCTGAAATCAAATCCATCCCCCACCACACTCCAACTCTGGCGACGCAGGGAAACAGAAATCCCAACGGCGGCTTCCTGCAATCAAAGCTATCCCCACCACACTCCAAGTCTGGCGACGCAGGGGAACAGAAATCCCAATGGCAGCATCCTGAAATCAAATCCATCCCCCACCACACTCCAAGTCTGGCGACGCAGGGAAACAGAAATCCCAACTGCGGCATCCTGCAATCAAAGCTATCCCCCACAACACTCCAAGTCTGGTGACGGAGGGAAACAGAAATCCCAACTGCGTCATCCTCCAATCAAATCCATCCCCCACCACACTCCAACTCTGGCGACGCAGGGAAACAGAAATCCCAACGGCGGCTTCCTGCAATCAAAGCTATCCCCACCACACTCCAAGTCTGGCGACGCAGGGGAACAGAAATCCCAATGGCAGCATCCTGAAATCAAATCCATCCCCCACCACACTCCAAGTCTGGCGACGCAGGGAAACAGAAATCCCAACTGCGGCATCCTGCAATCAAAGCTATCCCCCACAACACTCCAAGTCTGGTGACGGAGGGAAACAGAAATCCCAACTGCGTCATCCTCCAATCAAATCCATCCCCCACCACAGTCCAAGTCTGGCGACGCAGAGAAACAGAAATCCCAACTGCGGCATCCTGCAATCAAAGCTATCCCCCACCACACTCCAAGTCTGGCGACGCAGAGAAACAGAAATCCCAACTGCGGCAACCTCCAATCAAATCCATCCCCCACCACACTCCAAGTCTGGCGACGCAGAGAAACAGAAATCCCAACTGCGGCAACCTGCAATCAAAGCTATCCCCACCAAACTCCAACTCTGGCGACGCAGGGAAACAGAAATCCCAACTGCGGCATCCTCCAATCAAATCCATCCCCCACCACACTCCAACCCTGGCGAAGCAAGGAAACAGAAATCCCAACTCCGGCATTCCGCAATCAAAGCTATCCCACCACACTCCAACTCTGGCAACGCAGGGAAACACAAATCCCAACTGCGGCTTCCTGCAATCAAATCTATTCCCCAACACACTCTAACCCTGGCGACGCAGGGAAACAGAAATCCCAACTGCTGCTTCCTGCCATCAAATCTATTCCCCAACACACTCCAACTCGGGCGACGCAGGGAAACAGAAATCCCAACTGCGGCATCCTCCAATCAAATCCATCCCCCACCACACTCCAAGTCTGGCGACGCAGGGAAACAAAAATCCAAAGTGCGGCTTCCAGCAATCAAAGCTATCCCCACCAAACTCCAACTCTGGCGACGCATGGTAACAGAAATCCCAACTGCGGCATCCTGCAATCAAAGCTATCCCCACCAAACTCCAAGTCTGGCGACGCAGGGAAACAGAAATCCCAACTGCGGCATCCTGAAATCAAATCCATCCCCCACCACACTCCAACTCTGGCGACGCAGGGAAACAGAAATCCCAACGGCGGCTTCCTGCAATCAAAGCTATCCCCACCACACTCCAAGTCTGGCGACGCAGGGGAACAGAAATCCCAATGGCAGCATCCTGAAATCAAATCCATCCCCCACCACACTCCAAGTCTGGCGACGCAGGGAAACAGAAATCCCAACTGCGGCATCCTGCAATCAAAGCTATCCCCACCAAACTCTGAACCTGACGACGCAGGGAAACAGAAATCCCAACTGCGGCATCCTGCAATCAAAGCTATCCCCACCAAACTCTGAACCTGGCGACGCAGGGAAACAGAAATCCCAACTGCGGCATCCTGCAATCAAAGCTATCCCCCACCACACTCCACGTCTGGCGACGGAGGGAAACAGAAATCCCAACTGCGGCATCCTGCAATCAAATCCATCCCCCACCACACTCCAAGTCTGGCGACGCAGAGAAACAGAAATCCCAACTGCGGCATCCTGCAATCAAAGCTACCACCCACCACACTCCAAGTCCAGTGACGCAGGGAAACAGAAATCCCAACTGCGGCTTCCTGCAATCAAAGCTATTCCCACCAAACTCCAAGTCTGGCGACGCAGGGAAACAGAAATCCCAACTGCGGCATCCTGCAATCAAAGCTATCCCCACCAAACTCCAACTCTGGCGACGCAGGGAAACAGAAATCCCAACTGCGGCTTCCTGCAATCAAAGCTATCCCCCACCACACTCCAACCCGGGCGAAGCAAGGAAACAGAAATCCCAACTCTGGCATTCCGCAATCAAAGCTATCCCCCACCAAGGTCTGAACCTGGTGACGCAAGTCAGCAAACAACCCAACAGCAGCATCCGGCCGTCACCAGTGTGAGCGGCCACAATCCAAGTCTGGCGACGCAGGGAAACACAAATCCCAACTGCGGCATCCTGCAATCAAAGCCATCCCCCACCACACTCCAACTCTGGCGACGCAGGGAAACAGAAATCCCAACTGCGGCATCCTCCAATCACATCTATCCCCCACCAAACTCCAACTCTGGCGACGCAGGGAAACAGAAATCCCAACGGCGGCTTCCTGCAATCAAAGCTATCCCCACCAAAATCCAACTCTGGCGACGCAGGGAAACAGAAAATCCAACTGCGGCTTCCTGCAATCAAACCTATCCCCCACCACACTCCAAGTCCAGTGACGCAGGGAAACAGAAATCCCAACTGCGGCTTCCTGCAATCAAAGCTATCCCCACCAAACTCCAACTCTGGCGACGCAGGGAAACAGAAATCCCAACTGCGGCATCCTGCAATCAAAGCTATCCCCACCAAACTCCAACTCTGTCGACGCAGGGAAACAGAAATCCCAACTGCGGCATCCTCCAATCAAAGCTATCCCCACCAAACTCCAACTCTGGCGACGCAGGGAAACACAAATCCCAACTACGTCTTCCTGCAATCAAATCTATTCCCCAACACACTCCAACCCTGGCGACGCAGGGAAACAGAAATCCCAACTGCTGCTTCCTGCAATCAAATCTATTCCCCAACACACTCCAACTCGGGCGACGCAGGGAAACAGAAATCCCAACTGTGGCATCCTCCAATCAAATCCATCCCCCACCACACTCCAAGTCTGGCGACGCAGAGAAACAGAAATCCCAACTGCGGCATCCTGCAATCAAAGCTATCCCCACCAAACTCCAAGTCTGGCGACGCAGGGAAACAGAAATCCCAACTGCGGCATCCTGCAATCAAAGCTATCCCCACCAAACTCCAAGTCTGGCGATGCAGGGAAACAGAAAATCCAACTGCGGTTTCCTGCAATCAAACCTATCCCCCACCACACTCCAACTCGGGCGACGCAGGGAAACAGAAATCCCAACTGTGGCATCCTCCAATCAAATCCATCCCCCACCACACTCCAAGTCTGGCGACGCAGAGAAACAGAAATCCCAACTGCGGCATCCTGCAATCAAAGCTATCCCCACCAAACTCCAAGTCTGGCGACGCAGGGAAACAGAAATCCCAACTGCGGCATCCTGCAATCAAAGCTATCCCCACCAAACTCCAAGTCTGGCGATGCAGGGAAACAGAAAATCCAACTGCGGTTTCCTGCAATCAAACTTATCCCCCACCACACTCCAAGTCTGGCGACGCAGGGAAACAGAAATCCCAACGGCAGCATCCTGAAATCAAATCCATCCCCCACCACACTCCAAGTCTGGCGACGCAGGGAAACAAAAATCCAAAGTGCGGCTTCCTGCAATCAAAGCTATCCCCACCAAACTCCAACTCTGGCGACGCAGGGAAACAGAAATCCCAACGGCGGCTTCCTGTAATCAAAGCTATCCCCACCACACTCCAAGTCTGGCGACGCAGGGAAACAGAAATCCCAACTGTGGCATCCTCCAATCAAATCCATCCCCCACCACACTCCAAGTCTGGCGACGCAGAGAAACAGAAATCCCAACTGCGGCATCCTGCAATCAAAGCTATCCCCACCAAACTCCAAGTCTGGCGACGCAGGGAAACACAAATCCCAACTGCGGCATCCTGCAATCAAAGCTATCCCCACCAAACTCCAAGTCTGGCGATGCAGGGAAACAGAAAATCCAACTGCGGTTTCCTGCAATCAAACCTATCCCCCACCACACTCCAAGTCCAGTGACGCAGGGAAACAGAAATGCCAACTGCGGCATCCTGCAATCAAAGCTATCCCCACCAAACTCCAACTCTGTCGACGCAGGGAAACAAAAATCCAAACTGCGGCATCCTCCAATCAAAGCTATCCCCACCAAACTCCAACTCTGGCGACGCAGGGAAACACAAATCCCAACTACGTCTTCCTGCAATCAAATCTATCCCCACCAAACTCTGAACCTGGCGACGCAAGGAAACAGAAATCCCAACTGCGTCATCCTCCAATCAAATCAATCCCCCACCACACACCAAGTCTGGTGACGGAGGGAAACAGAAATCCCAACTGCGGCATCCTCCAATCAAATCCATCCCCCACCACACTCCAACCCTGGCGAAGCAAGGAAACAGAAATCCCAACTGCGGCATCCTCCAATCACATCTATCCCCCACCAAACTCCAACTCTGGCGACGCAGGGAAACAGAAATCCCAACTGCGGCATCCTCCAATCACATCTATCCCCCACCAAACTCCAACTCTGGCAACGCAGGGAAACAGAAATCCCAACTGCGGCATCCTCCAATCACATCTATCCCCCACCAAACTCCAACTCTGGCGACGCAGAGAAACAGAAATCCCAACTGCGGCATCCTGCAATCAAATCCATCCCCCACCACACTCCAAGTCTGGCGACGCAGGGAAACAGAAATCCCAACTGCGGCATCCTGCAATCAAAGCTATCCCCCACCACACGCCAACTCTGGCGACGCAGTGAAACACAAATCCCAACTGCGGCGTCCTGCAATCAAAGCTATCCCCACCAAACTCCAACTCTGGCAACGCAGGGAAACAGAAATCCCAACTGCGGCATCCTGCAATCAAATCCATCCCCCACCACACTCCAAGTCTGGCGACGCAAGGAAAAACAAATCCCAACTGCGGCATCCTGCAATCAAAGCTATCCCCCACCACACTCCAAGTCTGGTTGCCGCGATTGAGAGACGGAGACCCAGCTCGATGCAAGTTAGGATCTACTTTATTGAACACAACAACCGATTTTATATTCCAAACAGACAAAGAGAGACACGTGTTTTAAGCTGATTGGCACAATGGTTAATCACCTAATACATATTACAAAAATTGAGCTCATGATTGGCTAACGTCTAAGGTCAGCTTGACTTTTTCTGCAGTTAATTTTCTGCTAGCTCACAGCATTCTTCTCCTTAACGACTTCTACTCCTGTTTCTATAGCACGTGCTTATCTCTAGTTACGAAACCAGCCCTCCTGGAAGAAATCGTCCTTAGCCCCAGGGGTGTAACAGTTTGCTTACAGCTTATGCAAATTACGAGGCGCCAAGTTGAGCACGTCCTTGCTGCTAGAAGGAGAGACCAGGCTGCCCCCGACATCTGGTGACGCAGGGAAACAGAAATCCCAACTGCGTCATCCTCCAATCAAATCAATCCCCCACCACACACCAAGTCTGGCGACGCAGGGAAACAGAAATCCCAACTGCGGCATCCTCCAATCACATCTATCCCCCACCACACTCCATCTCCGGCGACGCAGGGAAACAGAAATCCCAACTGCGGCATCCTGCAATCAAAGCTATCCCCACCAAACTCTGAACCTGGCGACGCAAGGAAACAGAAATCCCAACTGCGTCATCCTCCAATCAAATCAATCCCCCACCACACACCAAGTCTGGTGACGGAGGGAAACAGAAATCCCAACTGCGGCATCCTCCAATCAAATCCATCCCCCACCACACTCCAACCCTGGCGAAGCAAGGAAACAGAAATCCCAACTGCGGCATCCTCCAATCACATCTATCCCCCACCAAACTCCAACTCTGGCGACGCAGGGAAACAGAAATCCCAACTGCGGCATCCTCCAATCACATCTATCCCCCACCAAACTCCAACTCTGGCAACGCAGGGAAACAGAAATCCCAACTGCGGCATCCTCCAATCACATCTATCCCCCACCAAACTCCAACTCTGGCGACGCAGAGAAACAGAAATCCCAACTGCGGCATCCTGCAATCAAATCCATCCCCACCACACTCCAAGTCTGGCGACGCAGGGAAACAGAAATCCCAACTGCGGCATCCTGCAATCAAAGCTATCCCCCACCACACTCCAACTCTGGCGACGCAGTGAAACACAAATCCCAACTGCGGCGTCCTGCAATCAAAGCTATCCACACCAAACTCCAACTCTGGCAACGCAGGGAAACAGAAATCCCAACTGCGGCATCCTGCAATCAAATCCATCCCCCACCACACTCCAAGTCTGGTGACGCAGGGAAACAGAAATCCCAACTGCGTCATCCTCCAATCAAATCAATCCCCCACCACACAACAAGTCTGGCGACGCAGGGAAACAGAAATCCCAACTGCGGCATCCTGCAATCAAAGCTATCCCCACCAAACTCCAAGTCTGGCGATGCAGGGAAACAGAAAATCCAACTGCGGTTTCCTGCAATCAAACCTATCCCCCACCACACTCCAACTCGGGCGACGCAGGGAAACAGAAATCCCAACTGTGGCATCCTCCAATCAAATCCATCCCCCACCACACTCCAAGTCTGGCGACGCAGAGAAACAGAAATCCCAACTGCGGCATCCTGCAATCAAAGCTATCCCCACCAAACTCCAAGTCTGGCGACGCAGGGAAACAGAAATCCCAACTGCGGCATCCTGCAATCAAAGCTATCCCCACCAAACTCCAAGTCTGGCGATGCAGGGAAACAGAAAATCCAACTGCGGTTTCCTGCAATCAAACTTATCCCCCACCACACTCCAAGTCTGGCGACGCAGGGAAACAGAAATCCCAACGGCAGCATCCTGAAATCAAATCCATCCCCCACCACACTCCAAGTCTGGCGACGCAGGGAAACAAAAATCCAAAGTGCGGCTTCCTGCAATCAAAGCTATCCCCACCAAACTCCAACTCTGGCGACGCAGGGTCACAGAAATCCCAACTGCGGCATCCTGCAATCAAAGCTATCCCCACCAAACTCCAAGTCTGGCGACGCAGGGAAACACAAATCCCAACTGCGGCATCCTGAAATCAAATCCATCCCCCACCACACTCCAACTCTGGCGACGCAGGGAAACAGAAATCCCAACGGCGGCTTCCTGCAATCAAAGCTATCCCCACCACACTCCAAGTCTGGCGACGCAGGGAAACAGAAATCCCAACTGTGGCATCCTCCAATCAAATCCATCCCCCACCACACTCCAAGTCTGGCGACGCAGAGAAACAGAAATCCCAACTGCGGCATCCTGCAATCAAAGCTATCCCCACCAAACTCCAAGTCTGGCGACGCAGGGAAACAGAAATCCCAACTGCGGCATCCTGCAATCAAAGCTATCCCCACCAAACTCCAAGTCTGGCGATGCAGGGAAACAGAAAATCCAACTGCGGTTTCCTGCAATCAAACCTATCCCCCACCACACTCCAAGTCCAGTGACGCAGGGAAACAGAAATGCCAACTGCGGCATCCTGCAATCAAAGCTATCCCCACCAAACTCCAACTCTGTCGACGCAGGGAAACAAAAATCCAAACTGCGGCATCCTCCAATCAAAGCTATCCCCACCAAACTCCAACTCTGGCGACGCAGGGAAACACAAATCCCAACTACGTCTTCCTGCAATCAAATCTATCCCCATCAAACTCTGAACCTGGCGACGCAAGGAAACAGAAATCCCAACTGCGTCATCCTCCAATCAAATCAATCCCCCACCACACACCAAGTCTGGTGACGGAGGGAAACAGAAATCCCAACTGCGGCATCCTCCAATCAAATCCATCCCCCACCACACTCCAACCCTGGCGAAGCAAGGAAACAGAAATCCCAACTGCGGCATCCTCCAATCACATCTATCCCCCACCAAACTCCAACTCTGGCGACGCAGGGAAACAGAAATCCCAACTGCGGCATCCTCCAATCACATCTATCCCCCACCAAACTCCAACTCTGGCAACGCAGGGAAACAGAAATCCCAACTGCGGCATCCTCCAATCACATCTATCCCCCACCAAACTCCAACTCTGGCGACGCAGAGAAACAGAAATCCCAACTGCGGCATCCTGCAATCAAATCCATCCCCACCACACTCCAAGTCTGGCGACGCAGGGAAACAGAAATCCCAACTGCGGCATCCTGCAATCAAAGCTATCCCCCACCACACTCCAACTCTGGCGACGCAGTGAAACACAAATCCCAACTGCGGCGTCCTGCAATCAAAGCTATCCACACCAAACTCCAACTCTGGCAACGCAGGGAAACAGAAATCCCAACTGCGGCATCCTGCAATCAAATCCATCCCCCACCACACTCCAAGTCTGGTGACGCAGGGAAACAGAAATCCCAACTGCGTCATCCTCCAATCAAATCAATCCCCCACCACACAACAAGTCTGGCGACGCAGGGAAACAGAAATCCCAACTGCGGCATCCTCCAATCACATCTATCCCCCACCAAACTCCAACTCTGGCGACGCAGGGAAACAGAAATCCCAACTGCGGCATCCTGCAATCAAAGCTATCCCCCACCAAACTCTGAACCTGACGACGCAGGGAAACAGAAATCCCAACTGCGGCATCCTGCAATCAAAGCTATCCCCACCAAACTCTGAACCTGGCGTCGAAGGGAAACAGAAATCCCAACTGCGGCATCCTGCAATCAAAGCTATCCCCCACCACACTCCAAGTCTGGTGACGGAGGGAAACAGAAATCCCAACTGCGGCATCCTCCAATCAAATCCATCCCCCACCACAGTCCAAGTCTGGCGACGCAGAGAAACAGAAATCCCAACTGCGGCATCCTGCAATCAAAGCTATCCCCCACAACACTCCAAGTCTGGTGACGGAGGGAAACAGAAATCCCAACTGCGTCATCCTCCAATCAAATCCATCCCCCACCACAGTCCAAGTCTGGCGACGCAGAGAAACAGAAATCCCAACTGCGGCATCCTGCAATCAAAGCTATCCCCCACCACACTCCAAGTCTGGCGACGCAGAGAAACAGAAATCCCAACTGCGGCAACCTCCAATCAAATCCATCCCCCACCACACTCCAAGTCTGGCGACGCAGAGAAACAGAAATCCCAACTGCGGCAACCTGCAATCAAAGCTATCCCCACCAAACTCCAACTCTGGCGACGCAGGGAAACAGAAATCCCAACTGCGGCATCCTCCAATCAAATCCATCCCCCACCACACTCCAACCCTGGCGAAGCAAGGAAACAGAAATCCCAACTCCGGCATTCCGCAATCAAAGCTATCCCCCACCAAGGTCTGAACCTGGTGACGCATGTCAGCAGACAACCCAACAGCAGCATCCGGCCGTCACCAGTGTGTGCGGCCACAATCCAAGTCTGGCGACGCAGGGAAACAGAAATCCCAACTGCGGCATCCAGTAATCGAAGCAATCCCCCACCAAACTCTGAACCTGGCGACGCAGGGAAACAGAAATCCCAACTGCGGCATCCTCCAATCAAAGCTATACCCCAACACACTCCAACCCTGGCGACGCAAGGAAACAGAAATCCCAACTCCGGCATTCCGCAATCAAAGCTATCCCCCACCAAACTCTGAACCTGGTGACGCAAGTCAGCAGACAACCCAACAGCAGCATCCGGCCGTCAGCAGTGTGAGCGACCACAAACCAAGTCTGGCGACGCAGGGAAACAGAAATCCCAACTGCGGCATCCTGCAATCAAAGCTATCCCCACCAAACTCCAACTCTGTCGACGCAGGGAAACAGAAATCCCAACTGCGGCATCCTCCAATCAAAGCTATCCCCACCAAACTCCAACTCTGGCGACGCAGGGAAAAAGAAATCCCAACTGCGGCATCCTGCAATCAAAGCTATCCCCACCACACTCCAACTCTGGCAACGCAGGGAAACACAAATCCCAACTGCGGCTTCCTGCAATCAAATCTATTCCCCAACACACTCCAACCCTGGCGACGCAGGGAAACAGAAATCCCAACTGCTGCTTCCTGCCATCAAATCTATTCCCCAACACACTCCAACTCGGGCGACGCAGGGAAACAGAAATCCCAACTGCGGCATCCTCCAATCAAATCCATCCCCCACCACACTCCAAGTCTGGCGACGCAGGGAAACAAAAATCCAAAGTGCGGCTTCCTGCAATCAAAGCTATCCCCACCAAACTCCAACTCTGGCGACGCATGGTAACAGAAATCCCAACTGCGGCATCCTGCAATCAAAGCTATCCCCACCAAACTCCAAGTCTGGCGACGCAGGGAAACAGAAATCCCAACTGCGGCATCCTGAAATCAAATCCATCCCCCACCACACTCCAACTCTGGCGACGCAGGGAAACAGAAATCCCAACGGCGGCTTCCTGCAATCAAAGCTATCCCCACCACACTCCAAGTCTGGCGACGCAGGGGAACAGAAATCCCAATGGCAGCATCCTGAAATCAAATCCATCCCCCACCACACTCCAAGTCTGGCGACGCAGGGAAACAGAAATCCCAACTGCGGCATCCTGCAATCAAAGCTATCCCCACCAAACTCTGAACCTGAAGACGCAGGGAAACAGAAATCCCAACTGCGGCATCCTGCAATCAAAGCTATCCCCACCAAACTCTGAACCTGGCGACGCAGGGAAACAGAAATCCCAACTGCGGCATCCTGCAATCAAAGCTATCCCCCACCACACTCCACGTCTGGCGACGGAGGGAAACAGAAATCCCAACTGCGGCATCCTCCAATCAAATCCATCCCCCACCACACTCCAAGTCTGGCGACGCAGAGAAACAGAAATCCCAACTGCGGCATCCTGCAATCAAAGCTACCACCCACCACACTCCAAGTCCAGTGACGCAGGGAAACAGAAATCCCAACTGCGGCTTCCTGCAATCAAAGCTATTCCCACCAAACTCCAAGTCTGGCGACGCAGGGAAACAGAAATCCCAACTGCGGCATCCTGCAATCAAAGCTATCCCCACCAAACTCCAACTCTGGCGACGCAGGGAAACAGAAATCCCAACTGCGGCTTCCTGCAATCAAAGCTATCCCCCACCACACTCCAACCCGGGCGAAGGAAGGAAACAGAAATCCCAACTCTGGCATTCCGCAATCAAAGCTATCCCCCACCAAGGTCTGAACCTGGTGACGCAAGTCAGCAAACAACCCAACAGCAGCATCCGGCCGTCACCAGTGTGAGCGGCCACAATCCAAGTCTGGCGACGCAGGGAAACACAAATCCCAACTGCGGCATCCTGCAATTAAAGCCATCCCCCACCACACTCCAACTCTGGCGACGCAGGGAAACAGAAATCCCAACTGCGGCATCCTCCAATCACATCTATCCCCCACCAAACTCCAACTCTGGCGACGCAGGGAAACAGAAATCCCAACGGCGGCTTCCTGCAATCAAAGCTATCCCCACCAAAATCCAACTCTGGCGACGCAGGGAAACAGAAAATCCAACTGCGGCTTCCTGCAATCAAACCTATCCCCCACCACACTCCAAGTCCAGTGACGCAGGGAAACAGAAATCCCAACTGCGGCTTCCTGCAATCAAAGCTATCCCCACCAAACTCCAACTCTGGCGACGCAGGGAAACAGAAATCCCAACTGCGGCATCCTGCAATCAAAGCTATCCCCACCAAACTCCAACTCTGTCGACGCAGGGAAACAGAAATCCCAACTGCGGCATCCTCCAATCAAAGCTATCCCCACCAAACTCCAAGTCTGGCGACGCAGGGAAACACAAATCCCAACTACCTCTTCCTGCAATCAAATCTATTCCCCAACACACTCCAACCCTGGCGACGCAGGGAAACAGAAATCCCAACTGCTGCTTCCTGCAATCAAATCTATTCCCCAACACACTCCAACTCGGGCGACGCAGGGAAACAGAAATCCCAACTGTGGCATCCTCCAATCAAATCCATCCCCCACCACACTCCAAGTCTGGCGACGCAGAGAAACAGAAATCCCAACTGCGGCATCCTGCAATCAAAGCTATCCCCACCAAACTCCAAGTCTGGCGACGCAGGGAAACAGAAATCCCAACTGCGGCATCCTGCAATCAAAGCTATCCCCACCAAACTCCAAGTCTGGCGATGCAGGGAAACAGAAAATCCAACTGCGGTTTCCTGCAATCAAACCTATCCCCCACCACACTCCAACTCGGGCGACGCAGGGAAACAGAAATCCCAACTGTGGCATCCTCCAATCAAATCCATCCCCCACCACACTCCAAGTCTGGCGACGCAGGGAAACAAAAATCCAAAGTGCGGCTTCCTGCAATCAAAGCTATCCCCACCAAACTCCAACTCTGGCGACGCAGGGTAACAGAAATCCCAACTGCGGCATCCTGCAATCAAAGCTATCCCCACCAAACTCCAAGTCTGGCGACGCAGGGAAACACAAATCCCAACTGCGGCATCCTGAAATCAAATCCATCCCCCACCACACTCCAACTCTGGCGACGCAGGGAAACAGAAATCCCAACGGCGGCTTCCTGCAATCAAAGCTATCCCCACCACACTCCAAGTCTGGCGACGCAGGGAAACAGAAATCCCAACTGTGGCATCCTCCAATCAAATCCATCCCCCACCACACTCCAAGTCTGGCGACGCAGAGAAACAGAAATCCCAACTGCGGCATCCTGCAATCAAAGCTATCCCCACCAAACTCCAAGTCTGGCGACGCAGGGAAACAGAAATCCCAACTGCGGCATCCTGCAATCAAAGCTATCCCCACCAAACTCCAACTCTGGCGATGCAGGGAAACAGAAAATCCAACTGCGGTTTCCTGCAATCAAACCTATCCCCCACCACACTCCAAGTCCAGTGACGCAGGGAAACAGAAATGCCAACTGCGGCATCCTGCAATCAAAGCTATCCCCACCAAACTCCAACTCTGTCGACGCAGGGAAACAAAAATCCAAACTGCGGCATCCTCCAATCAAAGCTATCCCCACCAAACTCCAACTCTGGCGACGCAGGGAAACACAAATCCCAACTACGTCTTCCTGCAATCAAATCTATTCCCCAACACACTCCAACCCTGGCGACGCAGGGAAACAGAAATCCCAACTGCTGCTTCCTGCAATCAAATCTATTCCCCAACACACTCCAACTCGGGCGACGCAGGGAAACAGAAATCCCAACTGTGGCATCCTCCAATCAAATCCATCCCCCACCACACTCCAAGTCTGGCGACGCAGAGAAACAGAAATCCCAACTGCGGCATCCTGCAATCAAAGCTATCCCCACCAAACTCCAAGTCTGGCGACGCAGGGAAACAGAAATCCCAACTGCGGCATCCTGCAATCAAAGCTATCCCCACCAAACTCCAAGTCTGGCGATGCAGGGAAACAGAAAATCCAACTGCGGTTTCCTGCAATCAAACTTATCCCCCACCACACTCCAAGTCTGGCGACGCAGGGAAACAGAAATCCCAACGGCAGCATCCTGAAATCAAATCCATCCCCCACCACACTCCAAGTCTGGCGACGCAGGGAAACAAAAATCCAAAGTGCGGCTTCCTGCAATCAAAGCTATCCCCACCAAACTCCAACTCTGGCGACGCAGGGTAACAGAAATCCCAACTGCGGCATCCTGCAATCAAAGCTATCCCCACCAAACTCCAAGTCTGGCGACGCAGGGAAACACAAATCCCAACTGCGGCATCCTGAAATCAAATCCATCCCCCACCACACTCCAACTCTGGCGACGCAGGGAAACAGAAATCCCAACGGCGGCTTCCTGCAATCAAAGCTATCCCCACCACACTCCAAGTCTGGCGACGCAGGGAAACAGAAATCCCAACTGTGGCATCCTCCAATCAAATCCATCCCCCACCACACTCCAAGTCTGGCGACGCAGAGAAACAGAAATCCCAACTGCGGCATCCTGCAATCAAAGCTATCCCCACCAAACTCCAAGTCTGGCGACGCAGGGAAACAGAAATCCCAACTGCGGCATCCTGCAATCAAAGCTATCCCCACCAAACTCCAAGTCTGGCGATGCAGGGAAACAGAAAATCCAACTGCGGTTTCCTGCAATCAAACCTATCCCCCACCACACTCCAAGTCCAGTGACGCAGGGAAACAGAAATCCCAACTGCGGCATCCTGCAATCAAAGCTATCCCCACCAAACTCCAACTCTGGCGAAGCACGGAAACACAAATCCCAACGGCGGCTTCCTGCAATCAAACCTATCCCCAACCACACTCCAAATCCGGTGACGCAGGGAAACAGAAATCCCAACTGCGGCATACTGCAATCAAAGCTATTCCCACCAAACTCCAAATCTGTCGACGCAGGGAAACAGAAATCCCAACTGCGGCATCCTGCAATCAAAGCTATCCCCACCAAACTCTGAACCTGACGACGCAGTGAAACAGAAATCCCAACTGCGGCATCCTGCAATCAAAGCTATCCCCACCAACCTCTGAACCTGGCGACGCAAGGAAACAGAAATCCCAACTGCGTCATCCTCCAATCAAATCCATCCCCCACCACACACCAAGTCTGGTGACGGAGGGAAACAGAAATCCCAACTGCGGCATCCTCCAATCAAATCCATCCCCCACCACACTCCAACTCTGGCGACACAGGGAAACAGAAATCCCAACTGCGGCATCCTCCAATCAAATCCATCCCCCACCACACTCCAACCCTGGCGAAGCAAGGAAACAGAAATCCCAACTGCGGCATCCTCCAATCACATCTATCCCCCACCAAACTCCAACTCTGGCGACGCAGGGAAACAGAAATCCCAACTGCGGCATCCTGCAATCACATCTATCCCCCACCAAACTCCAACTCTGGCAACGCAGGGAAACAGAAATCCCAACTGCGGCATCCTCCAATCACATCTATCCCCCACCAAACTCCAACTCTGGCGACGCAGAGAAACAGAAATCCCAACTGCGGCATCCTGCAATCAAAGCTATCCCCCACCACACTCTAACTCTGGCGACGCAGTGAAACACAAATCCCAACTGCGGCATCCTGCAATCAAATCCATCCCCCACCACACTCCAAGTCTGGCGACGCAGGGAAACACAAATCCCAACTGCGGCATCCTGCAATCAAAGCTATCCCCCACCACACTCCAAGTCTGGTTGCCGCGATTGAGAGACGGAGACCCAGCTCGATGCAAGTTAGGATCTACTTTATTGAACACAACAACCGATTTTATATTCCAAACAGACAAAGAGAGACACGTGTTTTAAGCTGATTGGCACAATGGTTAATCACCTAATACATATTACAAAAATTGAGCTCATGATTGGCTAACGTCTAAGGTCAGCTTGACTTTTTCTGCAGTTAATTTTCTGCTAGCTCACAGCATTCTTCTCCTTAACGACTTCTACTCCTGTTTCTATAGCACGTGCTTATCTCTAGTTACGAAACCAGCCCTCCTGGAAGAAATCGTCCTTAGCCCCAGGGGTGTAACAGTTTGCTTACAGCTTACGCAAATTACGAGGCGCCAAGTTGAGCACGTCCTTGCTGCTAGAAGGAGAGACCAGGCTGCCCCCGACATCTGGTGACGCAGGGAAACAGAAATCCCAACTGCGTCATCCTCCAATCAAATCAATCCCCCACCACACACCAAGTCTGGCGACGCAGGGAAACAGAAATCCCAACTGCGGCTTCCTGCAATCAAAGCTATCCCCCACCACACTCCATCTCCGGCGACGCAGGGAAACAGAAATCCCAACTGCGGCATCCTGCAATCAAAGCTATCCCCACCAAACTCCAACTCTGGCGACGCAGGGAAACAGAAATCCCAACTGCGGCTTCCTGCATTCAAATCCATCCCCCAACACACTCCAACCCTGGCGAAGAAGGGAAACAGAAATCC
Organism: Tyto alba; assembly: GCF_018691265.1. Lineage (NCBI taxonomy): Eukaryota > Metazoa > Chordata > Aves > Strigiformes > Tytonidae > Tyto > Tyto alba. The sequence goes on from NW_024881318.1 coordinate 1,722,246, forward strand.
CAACTGCGGCATCCTGCAATCAAAGCTATCCCCACTGTTATAAATTGAGACCACAATGGATCATAATCCAATTATAATTTTATTAATTATAGCAAGTAGAATATGAGCAAAGACAGCGCTGGACGGCAGGGGAGTCTGCGCTCCGCCAACTGCCGTACTGATCAGTTCAAACAGTTCCTTTTTATACATTTTTACATTCGTGGTTGTCTTTGATCAGTACCCCCTTCTGCTTGCACAAGTATCTGGTTTGTGTAAGCAATTGCGGTTATCTTATCTCACGCAGTCATCTTGTCTCACAGGTTATCTTGTCTCACACAAGCGGTGTCTGGCAGCTATTTGCATAAGCAGTTTTTTTGTCTTTTGCCGCCTAACCTTTACATTGAGCTTAACATAAATTTCAATAAACAATACCCTTAGTTCATAGTTTCTTACAATCCCCCCTTTTTCTTTTATCCTATTATTGTTTATTAGATGCTACTTTCATTTTCGTCACTGCAAGCAAACCTTTTTCCACAATTCCAACATTTATCATAACACTCTCAAGATAATACCTTACAATTACAATCATAGTTTTCACGTGGCATAACGCATTCACAACAATCTTTTCCACCAGGAAGCTCCTAATAGATCATCCCACCATTCTGAGTCTAACATTGAGGGTGTTTTCAGAGCACCATAGGTAAAACAGCTCTTATTCTATCTGCTATGTGCAGTTGTCGCCTTAATGTTTTTGCCGTGTGTTATTTATTCCTTGCTTTGTTCAGTTAATCCAACAAGTTGTGACCAACATGCAATTTGCTACTACTGTTTCACCTGTTGGTGTTAAGCAAATTCGAGCTGTGTGCCGAACTGCACAGTCAACCGTACTATCAGACACTCTGTAAACAATAATCAACAATTTATTAGCAAACAAGAACCTGAAATAATTAACTGTATAACAATCCAGCAAAGTCCCACGCGACACAATCAGAAAGAGAAAAAGTAAGAACCAAAGATATCAGCACTGTCCTTTGGATGTTGTCCTTCAATGTCTTGTTACCCTTACTCACAGGGCGATAGCGATAGAAAGAACAACAGTCACGCGCCGCGTGGTAACTCCTCTGATCAATAACATTTTCTTCTTTGAACTATAAGTCTGTTTCCATCACCTCATCAAGGTTTCGAGGGCGTCTTAGTTGTCTTCGTGATCTTGGAGGATTGGGGGGAGGAGGTGATCTCCGACACCAGCCACGAGACATTCCCTCGCATACCACGATGGCAACGACAGTCACCACCAATATAATGAAAAATCCCAACAGCAGGGCGGCGCACACGGGATCGTCCCCTACTCCCATCTTCCCAAGATTGCAATCCAGTGGGATCAGTAAGATTAGTGGGATAGTCCAGCCCCAGGCTAGCGGCTTGACCGAGGAAGGTCCAAGTGCGCAATGAGCGGAAGTTTCTCTTCCACCCAGAATGACTGTGCTGCCTAGATCTGGGCGGGCCTGGCAGTTGTTTTTGCCATCCGGGTATAGCCGAACTTTCGAGACCCTCCAGCAACACATGCGCTTTGGACTGGGGGCGTGGAAATCCATTTTCCTGCTGCGTATGTGGACCCTGACTCCTGATCCCTACAGACCAGGCAGGTTCGCCACTCGCGCTCTCACTCTTGTACCTCCGATACCGCGAAAACAATGGAGCGTGCTTATGCATGGGCAGCAATTTATTGTGCAGCCTTGATGTTGGTAGCCCTCACTTTGTTTGCCTTTTTACTACATATCTTTTGCCCTTGTAAATGTTCCTCTTTCAAGTACGCATGTAGTTGTATCTGCTTATGTAAACCACCATCTCCTTTGGTTAACCATGTCGAAAATTCTGTTATAGGTCTTTTCGGCGGTTTTGGTACTGGCTGTTTTACTTCTGTCACATCTTTTACTTGGATTCTCTTCTTCCCACTAAAAATATCTCCATCCACCCTTCTGTCTTTGGGAAAGCAAAGCCACTCTGATGTTGGACATAACAGTAAAGCACTTGCTGCACAAATTTGCCACTATTAAAGCAAACCATACCAGGATGATTAGCAGAGGTCCGGTATAACATATGCTCCCACCTCTCATGCCTATGGGGTTGCAGCCCACAGCTGAGAAAAAGGTCTTCTTGGTGGCGAGCACAGAGGTTAACCCGGTCTTGCCCTCTACTGTTTAACAAATCCGTGTGTTAAGAGTTAGTCAATTCAAGTTGTAGCCACTTCCTTTGTTTCTAAGCAAAGCAAAATTTTGGCACTTTCCGATAGTGTCCTCCCATCAACTCTCAGGGACATCACAAATTCTGGGGACTAACCTCTTTTTCCCCGTAAATCAAGGTTACAGTTCATGCCCCTTCCCTATACAGTTATAAGACAATTTTCTCCATCTGCAAGAAATACCACATCCGGTAACACATTTCACATTCACACAAAACCCACGCTTCATGACATCCATGCATACACTCGAGACAAGGTATTACTCAATTAGGTTGATTTTCTAGCAATGCCTAATTGACTCCAAAATGCTCATAATCTCACATGTCTGTCAGTTAATGCTCGGTAAACGCCAGCTTTTCCCTGACAGTTTTTTTTGTTTGGTTTTGTCTTTTTTTTTTTGTTTTTGTTTCCTTATACAGCAAGTAAGTAAATGAATAAGTAAATTTTCACAGTGTTACCTCTGAACCCAGTCAAAAACCCAGTCAAACCACTGGTTAAGAGTCATTCAATCCCCTCCTGATGAATTTACTTAGTCCTTTGAGGGTGACTTGTAGTTGGTCAGTTGATGGTACCACAGTCCACTCCTGAGGCTTTTCCACTAGTCCTTTTCCTCAGGAGGCAAGAGTCCACCCCTTTTCTTTTGTTCGGATCGCTGTCTCGGTGATCAGCAGCACCTGAAATGGACCTTCCCACTCGGGAGTTAATGATTAATCTTTCCACACTTTTATCAATACCCAATCACCTGGTTTTACATTGTGGATATTTAAAAGCCAATGGTGGTATTTGAGGCAGAAGTCCTTTCTTTCTTAGTTTCATTAAAGTGTTACCAATTCTTATTACATACTTTCTTACATACTGATCTCCTACTTCAGGGATGACAATATCCCTGTCATTACTCATACATAGTAATCCAAACATCATTTCATAGGGAGAAATTCCCAGGTCTGTTCGTGGCTGAGTATTGATCCTTAATAAGGCCAACGGCAGGCATTTAATCCAAGACATCTGAGTCTCAATCATTAACTTAGTCAAGGTTTGTTTTGAAGTTTGATTCATTCTTTCTCCTCTTCCAGAACTCCGAGGATGCCATGGGGTGTGCCATGCCCATTCGATCCCTAAGGCTTCAGATAGCTGTTGTATAATTTGTTTTAAAATGAAATATGTTCCTCCGCCCAAGTCTATTCTTTCTATTAATCCATATCTGGGGATAATGTTTTCCAGTAACACCTTGGATACCATGCTTGCCATTGCCCTTGGTGTGGGGGATTGCTTCCACCCAATGAGTTAAGTGAGCCACTAATACCAACAAATACTTTCACCCTTGTATTTAAGGTAGCTCTGTTAAGTCTACCTGGAGGCTTTGTATGGCTAGCTCCTGTTCCCCAGCCACCTTTTTTTTTTTTTTTTTTTTTTTTTTTTTTATCTCATTACCTTTTTGTTCACTTTTTGACAAATCAAACATCGATCAACTAGTTGTTTAGCCACCATATATATATTCCTATACACCCATATTGTCTAAGGAAATGATCACAAAGTGATTGCGTTCCCCAATGTATTTTCTGACGTATTAATGACAGAATTTCTCATGATCTTGTTTTATTTAACATCTGCCTTCCATCTGCTAAAGTCCATTTTCCTTCTGAATCTTTTCCCCCCTTATTTTTAAGTATATCCTTTTCTTGTTCTGTGAAATTTGGGGCTAAATTCTCATAATCCGCTGGTATTATTACCAATAAAACTACCAATGATGATTCTGTAGCTGCTTCTCTGGCTACTTAATCTGCTAAATTATTCCCCCTTATTTCCATTGATGCTCCCCTCTGATGTCCTTTCACATGCACAATTGCAATTTCTGTGGGGAGCTTCAGGGCTTCTAAAACTTCTCTGATCAGCCGCTCGTGTACTAGCTCCTTCCCTTTTGTATTTATAAGCCCTCTTTCTTCCCATATTTTTCCAAATGTGTGGACCACTCCAAATGCATACTTTGAGTCTGTGTACACTGTCCCTTCCTTATCTCTCAAATATACCAATGTCTGTTTTAGGGCATAGAGTTCACAGACTTGTGCTGACCACCCAGCAGGTAATTTCCCCTTTTCAAACACTTCCATCTTCTGCCTCTCGATAATTACATAACCCAATATTTTTCCTTCTAGGCATCGAGAGGACCCATCAATAAATAGTTTTTCTCTATAGGGCAAAGGTTTATTTAACAGATCTTCTCTTATTTTCGTTTGATAATTTATAAAATCCAAACAGTTATGCTCTGGTTCCTAAATATCCTCCCCGATTCTCCTCCCATAACTCTAGTAATTTAACCACTAGTTTTCCTTCACCCAGCACCACACCTATTCCTAATTGCACTTGTAAATCTCTACCTAGCAAATTACATCCTACCCCTGGCATTAACAACAAATCATTAACAGCATATTGATCTTCCCCTTGTATTAACACATTCTTTATAACTGGGACCAAAAACCCCTTCACCTTTAGCCCCTACAGCCCAAGTTGTATCTTTTACATAATCTTCCTCCTGGGGTCTTAATTTCAAATTTATCAAGGGCTCTTCTGTTGGTATATCCCCCAGGAGGTAGAGTCCCTGACACCCCTAGTGATTACCACCCTCATCCTGTTGGGTTACTTCAAACACCAACAGGTCCCGTATTCTCTGGGGGCATTCTTGTTTATAATGCCCCCCCTTCCCACAATGAAAACATTCCCTTGTGATTTCCCTAGCCAGTGGTGCCTCTTGGTTCCGCCTTCCCTTTCATTCCCTTGCCTGTTTCAAATTTGTGATTTCCTGTCTGAGATTCCTTGTGTTTGTTTCTAACAGCTTTTTGTGCAGTTATCATAGTTTTAGCTTTAGTTTTAGCCTCTTCTTCATCCTTCCTAATATCTACTTTCTGTGCTTCTCTCAGGAGTTCCTCCAGACTCTTATTATAATGACCTAGAGTCACTCATATCTCTCCTCCGCTCTAGTTCATTATGTTTCCACTGCAGAGGGGTTACAGGGAGTTTCCTTTCCCCGGGTATCCCCTGCTGATTTTCTCTCTCCCATATCCACATTCCAACCGTTCTGATCATCTGTCTTTCTTCAGGAGAGAAAAAAAATTCCCGTAATCGACTGCATCTCCTCCCATGTATATATATACTGGGTCCCAAAAATTGATCAGTCTTCTCTGACAGCCCCACAGGGTCCTCTAATAACCTCCTAAATTCATTCTTATACGCCCTCACTTTTACATTAGTGAGCGGCACATCCACAAATCCCATCCCCCCTTGAATTCCTGCCGCTGGGACTTCCCGGCAAGGGATTAACCCTAGCCGCCCCGTGCTCCCTTAAACGATTTCCCTTAAATCATGTATGAGCCGATATTTCCCATTTGGTTTCTTTACAGGCAGAATGGGGGTGTTAAAGGGTGACATACAAGGCTCTAAGATTTCTTGTGCTAATAATCGATCAATTTCTGGTTTTAATCCTCTCCGTCCGTCTAGGGAAATGGGATATTGCTTTACCCTCACAGGTATGTGGGGTTCAGAAACTTGGATTTTAATCGGTGGGATTTCCAGTCTACTAATTGTGTCCGGAGAGTACCAGACATCGGGGTTAATTTGTTTTTGCTCATCCACGGTCAAAGGATAAGTAGACACTGTTAGCTCTTGATTTTTCACTTTAATTTCTAATTGTAATTCAACAATTAAATCTCGTCCTAGCAGATTAAATTCTGCTTCAGGGACGAGCAAGAGTTCACACATTCCAAATTTATTTTCAGTTTCGAATACCACATTTTTGATTTTGTTTACTTTAAATGGTTCTCCTTTTGCCCCAATTACTTGTACTTTTTCCGGGGAAATTTTACATCCCTCAGGTATTTGTTTAATAGTCGATTTTTTTCAGCCCCAGTGTCTACTAAAAAGGTGAACTCTTGTTTATGGGGACCTATTTTTAATTTTATCAAGGGCTTATGATGACTCCGGTCCCCTAAGATATAGAGCCCCTGGCTCTCCTATTCCGTTTTCAATATTTCCTCATCCCTGATCCTTTCTCTGCAATTCTTCTTTATATGTCCCTTCTTTCCACAGTAAAAACAACATCTCTGTTCCTTCTTTACTACTACGTTCCCTTGTTTCGTTCCAGCAGATCTGTGTTCACCAGTTCGTCCTTTACGATCCTCTCTGACCGCTGCTACCATCATTTTTACTTGTCGCTTGCTACTCTCTTCCTCTCGCCTTACATAGACTTTCTGAGCTTCTCTCAATAATTCATCCAACCCTCTATTCTGCCAGTCTTCTAACTTTTCAATCTTCTTTCTGATATCTTCCCATGATTTTGCCACAAACTGAGTTTTGAGGAGTGCTTGCCCTAAAGGGTCATCTGGATTTACCCCAGAATACAGCTGGAGGGCTTTCCTCAGTCGTTCCAGCCACTCAGTAGGGCTCTCATCTTTCTTTTGCATTTCATTAAATGCTTTATTAATATTCTGGCCACAGGGTACTGCTTCTCTAATTCCCTGAATTACTATAGTTCTCAGGTCCTGCATATGAGTTCTATGCACCGGATCCTGATTATCTCTATTAGGTCTTTGGAGTGGCCATTTAATATCCGCTTGAGGTCCCTGGGCATGTTGAGCATCCCACAGTCTCATTCCTGCTCGTCTAATCATATCTCTTTCCTCGGTAGTAAATAATTGACCAAGGATAGATTGCATCTCATCCCAAGTATAAAGGTTTGGTCCAAAAAATTGATTTAATCTTTCTGCCACTCCGAGTGGGTCCTCAATTAAGTTTCCCATCTCGGTTCTTTTAAAATCTCATAGGTCAGCCGAGTTTAGGGGTACGGAAATATATCCGATCACGGGTTGAGGTCCCCCCATGGGTATTTCCCTTAGGGGGTACATCTGAGCTGCCCCTTTTTGGCTTCTAGTTACACGTCTAGGAGGAGGGGGAGACTCTTGTTCCGACTCCGGTGGGGGAGTGGGCGCTCTGGGGACCCCTGGAGGGGCTGTGGGAGCAGGAGGGGAAATGTAAGGAGGGGGGGTTAGAAGGGTTTCGTCTAACCCTTCCTTCTTTTTCTTTTGTTTAGTTTATTTCATTCAGCGGGTAAAGTCTAGCTCCCAGTCTTTTTAGCCACACTCCCGCATACTGACTTTCTTCCGGGTTAAGGGGTTTTTTATTATTAACCCAGAGATTTAATTGTTGCATTTATCCAATCTTCTTCTGACCCGCAGACTGGCCAAAAGACATTTTTAGAAATCTTCTTCCCTCCCCATATCTTAGTACAATATTCTATCATTTTCTGCTTATCTTTCCCTAGTGTTCCAGGGAAATATCTCCAATTGTCTAAGATATATGCCAGAGGGGTATTCTTAGGTACAGTGGGTACCCTTCCCATGGGAGTCGAAGGCTTGCTGCCCTTCGCCCCCATCTTCTGGATTATCCACAAACACACACTCACTTGCTCCCCTTGTTCCTGGCCCAGTCCCTCGCGGGAAATGGGAAACGCAGTACTTAAGGGTCCGCACTCGCTTGGTTCAGTATATCGAACCTCTCATTCGTTATAATCCAGGAAACCCAATCCCGCCCGAACGGTAAACCCGCGAACAAATTCGCAATATACTTACGCATCCTGCGTCTTCGTCCGGACTCCCGTGCACAGAATTTTTATGGGATTTTACCGGTTTCTCCTTTGCTCATTATTCTAGAATTTAGGTTCGTCGGTAAGGATGGGGTGGGCTATCAGTCGCGGGGCCACGGATTGCCGCGGGGCGCCTCCCCGGAGGACAGAAGACCACCGTTCCTTATCCGAGTCACGGCACCATGAAATTGTTATAAATTGAGACCACAATGGATCATAATCCAATTATAATTTTATTAATTATAGCAAGTAGAATATGAGCAAAGACAGCGCTGGACGGCAGGGGAGTCTGCGCTCCGCCAACTGCCGTACTGATCAGTTCAAACAGTTCCTTTTTATACATTTTTACATTCGTGGTTGTCTTTGATCAGTACCCCCTTCTGCTTGCACAAGTATCTGGTTTGTGTAAGCAATTGCGGTTATCTTATCTCACGCAGTCATCTTGTCTCACAGGTTATCTTGTCTCACACAAGCGGTGTCTGGCAGCTATTTGCATAAGCAGTTTTTTTGTCTTTTGCCGCCTAACCTTTACATTGAGCTTAACATAAATTTCAATAAACAATACCCTTAGTTCATAGTTTCTTACACCACCAAACTCCAACTCTGGCGACGCAGGGAAAAACAAATCCCAACTGCGGCATCCTGCAATCAAAGCTATCCCCCACCAAAATCCAACTCTGGCGACGCAGGGAAACAGAAATCCCAACGGCAGCATCCTGAAATCAAAGCTATCCCCCAACAAACGCCAACTCTGTCGACGCAGGGAAACAGAAATCCCAACTGCGGCATCCTCCAATCACATCTATCCCCCACCAAACTCCAACTCGGGCGATGCAGGGAAACAGAAATCCCAACTGCGGCTTCCTGCAATCAAAGCTATCCCCCACCAAAATCCAACTCTGGCGACGCAGGGAAACAGAAATCCCAACGGCAGCATCCTGAAATCAAAGCCATCCCCCAACACACGCCAACTCTGTCGACGCAGGGAAACAGAAATCCCAACTGCGGCATCCTCCAATCACATCTATCCCCCACCAAACTCCAACTCGGGCGACGCAGGGAAACAGAAATCCCAACTGCGGCTTCCTGCAATCAAAGCTATCCCCCACCACACTCCAACCCTGGCGACGCAAGGAAACAGAAATCCCAACTCCGGCATTCCGCAATCAAAGCTATCCCCCACCAAACTCTGAACCTGCTGACGCAAGTCAGCAGACAACCCAACAGCAGCATCCGGCCGTCAGCAGTGTGAGCGACCACAATCCAAGTCTGGCGACGCAGGGAAACAGAAATCCCAACTGCGGCATCCTGCAATCAAAGCTATCCCCACCAAACTCCAACTCTGTCGACGCAGGGAAACAGAAATCCCAACTGCGGCATCCTCCAATCAAAGCTATCCCCACCAAACTCCAACTCTGGCGATGCAGGGAAACAGAAAATCCAACTGCGGTTTCCTGCAATCAAACCTATCCCCCACCACACTCCAAGTCCAGTGACGCAGGGAAACAGAAATCCCAACTGCGGCATCCTGCAATCAAAGCTATCCCCACCAAACTCCAACTCTGGCGAAGCACGGAAACACAAATCCCAACGGCGGCTTCCTGCAATCAAACCTATCCCCAACCACACTCCAAATCCGGTGACGCAGGGAAACAGAAATCCCAACTGCGGCATACTGCAATCAAAGCTATTCCCACCAAACTCCAAATCTGTCGACGCAGGGAAACAGAAATCCCAACTGCGGCATCCTGCAATCAAAGCTATCCCCACCAAACTCTGAACCTGACGACGCAGTGAAACAGAAATCCCAACTGCGGCATCCTGCAATCAAAGCTATCCCCACCAACCTCTGAACCTGGCGACGCAAGGAAACAGAAATCCCAACTGCGTCATCCTCCAATCAAATCCATCCCCCACCACACACCAAGTCTGGTGACGGAGGGAAACAGAAATCCCAACTGCGGCATCCTCCAATCAAATCCATCCCCCACCACACTCCAACTCTGGCGACACAGGGAAACAGAAATCCCAACTGCGGCATCCTCCAATCAAATCCATCCCCCACCACACTCCAACCCTGGCGAAGCAAGGAAACAGAAATCCCAACTGCGGCATCCTCCAATCACATCTATCCCCCACCAAACTCCAACTCTGGCGACGCAGGGAAACAGAAATCCCAACTGCGGCATCCTGCAATCACATCTATCCCCCACCAAACTCCAACTCTGGCAACGCAGGGAAACAGAAATCCCAACTGCGGCATCCTCCAATCACATCTATCCCCCACCAAACTCCAACTCTGGCGACGCAGAGAAACAGAAATCCCAACTGCGGCATCCTGCAATCAAAGCTATCCCCCACCACACTCTAACTCTGGCGACGCAGTGAAACACAAATCCCAACTGCGGCATCCTGCAATCAAATCCATCCCCCACCACACTCCAAGTCTGGCGACGCAGGGAAACACAAATCCCAACTGCGGCATCCTGCAATCAAAGCTATCCCCCACCACACTCCAAGTCTGGTTGCCGCGATTGAGAGACGGAGACCCAGCTCGATGCAAGTTAGGATCTACTTTATTGAACACAACAACCGATTTTATATTCCAAACAGACAAAGAGAGACACGTGTTTTAAGCTGATTGGCACAATGGTTAATCACCTAATACATATTACAAAAATTGAGCTCATGATTGGCTAACGTCTAAGGTCAGCTTGACTTTTTCTGCAGTTAATTTTCTGCTAGCTCACAGCATTCTTCTCCTTAACGACTTCTACTCCTGTTTCTATAGCACGTGCTTATCTCTAGTTACGAAACCAGCCCTCCTGGAAGAAATCGTCCTTAGCCCCAGGGGTGTAACAGTTTGCTTACAGCTTACGCAAATTACGAGGCGCCAAGTTGAGCACGTCCTTGCTGCTAGAAGGAGAGACCAGGCTGCCCCCGACATCTGGTGACGCAGGGAAACAGAAATCCCAACTGCGTCATCCTCCAATCAAATCAATCCCCCACCACACACCAAGTCTGGCGACGCAGGGAAACAGAAATCCCAACTGCGGCTTCCTGCAATCAAAGCTATCCCCCACCACACTCCATCTCCGGCGACGCAGGGAAACAGAAATCCCAACTGCGGCATCCTGCAATCAAAGCTATCCCCACCAAACTCCAACTCTGGCGACGCAGGGAAACAGAAATCCCAACTGCGGCTTCCTGCATTCAAATCCATCCCCCAACACACTCCAACCCTGGCGAAGAAGGGAAACAGAAATCCCAACTGCGGCATCCTGCAATCAAAGCTATCCCCACTGTTATAAATTGAGACCACAATGGATCATAATCCAATTATAATTTTATTAATTATAGCAAGTAGAATATGAGCAAAGACAGCGCTGGACGGCAGGGGAGTCTGCGCTCCGCCAACTGCCGTACTGATCAGTTCAAACAGTTCCTTTTTATACATTTTTACATTCGTGGTTGTCTTTGATCAGTACCCCCTTCTGCTTGCACAAGTATCTGGTTTGTGTAAGCAATTGCGGTTATCTTATCTCACGCAGTCATCTTGTCTCACAGGTTATCTTGTCTCACACAAGCGGTGTCTGGCAGCTATTTGCATAAGCAGTTTTTTTGTCTTTTGCCGCCTAACCTTTACATTGAGCTTAACATAAATTTCAATAAACAATACCCTTAGTTCATAGTTTCTTACAATCCCCCCTTTTTCTTTTATCCTATTATTGTTTATTAGATGCTACTTTCATTTTCGTCACTGCAAGCAAACCTTTTTCCACAATTCCAACATTTATCATAACACTCTCAAGATAATACCTTACAATTACAATCATAGTTTTCACGTGGCATAACGCATTCACAACAATCTTTTCCACCAGGAAGCTCCTAATAGATCATCCCACCATTCTGAGTCTAACATTGAGGGTGTTTTCAGAGCACCATAGGTAAAACAGCTCTTATTCTATCTGCTATGTGCAGTTGTCGCCTTAATGTTTTTGCCGTGTGTTATTTATTCCTTGCTTTGTTCAGTTAATCCAACAAGTTGTGACCAACATGCAATTTGCTACTACTGTTTCACCTGTTGGTGTTAAGCAAATTCGAGCTGTGTGCCGAACTGCACAGTCAACCGTACTATCAGACACTCTGTAAACAATAATCAACAATTTATTAGCAAACAAGAACCTGAAATAATTAACTGTATAACAATCCAGCAAAGTCCCACGCGACACAATCAGAAAGAGAAAAAGTAAGAACCAAAGATATCAGCACTGTCCTTTGGATGTTGTCCTTCAATGTCTTGTTACCCTTACTCACAGGGCGATAGCGATAGAAAGAACAACAGTCACGCGCCGCGTGGTAACTCCTCTGATCAATAACATTTTCTTCTTTGAACTATAAGTCTGTTTCCATCACCTCATCAAGGTTTCGAGGGCGTCTTAGTTGTCTTCGTGATCTTGGAGGATTGGGGGGAGGAGGTGATCTCCGACACCAGCCACGAGACATTCCCTCGCATACCACGATGGCAACGACAGTCACCACCAATATAATGAAAAATCCCAACAGCAGGGCGGCGCACACGGGATCGTCCCCTACTCCCATCTTCCCAAGATTGCAATCCAGTGGGATCAGTAAGATTAGTGGGATAGTCCAGCCCCAGGCTAGCGGCTTGACCGAGGAAGGTCCAAGTGCGCAATGAGCGGAAGTTTCTCTTCCACCCAGAATGACTGTGCTGCCTAGATCTGGGCGGGCCTGGCAGTTGTTTTTGCCATCCGGGTATAGCCGAACTTTCGAGACCCTCCAGCAACACATGCGCTTTGGACTGGGGGCGTGGAAATCCATTTTCCTGCTGCGTATGTGGACCCTGACTCCTGATCCCTACAGACCAGGCAGGTTCGCCACTCGCGCTCTCACTCTTGTACCTCCGATACCGCGAAAACAATGGAGCGTGCTTATGCATGGGCAGCAATTTATTGTGCAGCCTTGATGTTGGTAGCCCTCACTTTGTTTGCCTTTTTACTACATATCTTTTGCCCTTGTAAATGTTCCTCTTTCAAGTACGCATGTAGTTGTATCTGCTTATGTAAACCACCATCTCCTTTGGTTAACCATGTCGAAAATTCTGTTATAGGTCTTTTCGGCGGTTTTGGTACTGGCTGTTTTACTTCTGTCACATCTTTTACTTGGATTCTCTTCTTCCCACTAAAAATATCTCCATCCACCCTTCTGTCTTTGGGAAAGCAAAGCCACTCTGATGTTGGACATAACAGTAAAGCACTTGCTGCACAAATTTGCCACTATTAAAGCAAACCATACCAGGATGATTAGCAGAGGTCCGGTATAACATATGCTCCCACCTCTCATGCCTATGGGGTTGCAGCCCACAGCTGAGAAAAAGGTCTTCTTGGTGGCGAGCACAGAGGTTAACCCGGTCTTGCCCTCTACTGTTTAACAAATCCGTGTGTTAAGAGTTAGTCAATTCAAGTTGTAGCCACTTCCTTTGTTTCTAAGCAAAGCAAAATTTTGGCACTTTCCGATAGTGTCCTCCCATCAACTCTCAGGGACATCACAAATTCTGGGGACTAACCTCTTTTTCCCCGTAAATCAAGGTTACAGTTCATGCCCCTTCCCTATACAGTTATAAGACAATTTTCTCCATCTGCAAGAAATACCACATCCGGTAACACATTTCACATTCACACAAAACCCACGCTTCATGACATCCATGCATACACTCGAGACAAGGTATTACTCAATTAGGTTGATTTTCTAGCAATGCCTAATTGACTCCAAAATGCTCATAATCTCACATGTCTGTCAGTTAATGCTCGGTAAACGCCAGCTTTTCCCTGACAGTTTTTTTTGTTTGGTTTTGTCTTTTTTTTTTTTGTTTTTGTTTCCTTATACAGCAAGTAAGTAAATGAATAAGTAAATTTTCACAGTGTTACCTCTGAACCCAGTCAAAAACCCAGTCAAACCACTGGTTAAGAGTCATTCAATCCCCTCCTGATGAATTTACTTAGTCCTTTGAGGGTGACTTGTAGTTGGTCAGTTGATGGTACCACAGTCCACTCCTGAGGCTTTTCCACTAGTCCTTTTCCTCAGGAGGCAAGAGTCCACCCCTTTTCTTTTGTTCGGATCGCTGTCTCGGTGATCAGCAGCACCTGAAATGGACCTTCCCACTCGGGAGTTAATGATTAATCTTTCCACACTTTTATCAATACCCAATCACCTGGTTTTACATTGTGGATATTTAAAAGCCAATGGTGGTATTTGAGGCAGAAGTCCTTTCTTTCTTAGTTTCATTAAAGTGTTACCAATTCTTATTACATACTTTCTTACATACTGATCTCCTACTTCAGGGATGACAATATCCCTGTCATTACTCATACATAGTAATCCAAACATCATTTCATAGGGAGAAATTCCCAGGTCTGTTCGTGGCTGAGTATTGATCCTTAATAAGGCCAACGGCAGGCATTTAATCCAAGACATCTGAGTCTCAATCATTAACTTAGTCAAGGTTTGTTTTGAAGTTTGATTCATTCTTTCTCCTCTTCCAGAACTCCGAGGATGCCATGGGGTGTGCCATGCCCATTCGATCCCTAAGGCTTCAGATAGCTGTTGTATAATTTGTTTTAAAATGAAATATGTTCCTCCGCCCAAGTCTATTCTTTCTATTAATCCATATCTGGGGATAATGTTTTCCAGTAACACCTTGGATACCATGCTTGCCATTGCCCTTGGTGTGGGGGATTGCTTCCACCCAATGAGTTAAGTGAGCCACTAATACCAACAAATACTTTCACCCTTGTATTTAAGGTAGCTCTGTTAAGTCTACCTGGAGGCTTTGTATGGCTAGCTCCTGTTCCCCAGCCACCTTTTTTTTTTTTTTTTTTTTTTTTTTTTTATCTCATTACCTTTTTGTTCACTTTTTGACAAATCAAACATCGATCAACTAGTTGTTTAGCCACCATATATATATTCCTATACACCCATATTGTCTAAGGAAATGATCACAAAGTGATTGCGTTCCCCAATGTATTTTCTGACGTATTAATGACAGAATTTCTCATGATCTTGTTTTATTTAACATCTGCCTTCCATCTGCTAAAGTCCATTTTCCTTCTGAATCTTTTCCCCCCTTATTTTTAAGTATATCCTTTTCTTGTTCTGTGAAATTTGGGGCTAAATTCTCATAATCCGCTGGTATTATTACCAATAAAACTACCAATGATGATTCTGTAGCTGCTTCTCTGGCTACTTAATCTGCTAAATTATTCCCCCTTATTTCCATTGATGCTCCCCTCTGATGTCCTTTCACATGCACAATTGCAATTTCTGTGGGGAGCTTCAGGGCTTCTAAAACTTCTCTGATCAGCCGCTCGTGTACTAGCTCCTTCCCTTTTGTATTTATAAGCCCTCTTTCTTCCCATATTTTTCCAAATGTGTGGACCACTCCAAATGCATACTTTGAGTCTGTGTACACTGTCCCTTCCTTATCTCTCAAATATACCAATGTCTGTTTTAGGGCATAGAGTTCACAGACTTGTGCTGACCACCCAGCAGGTAATTTCCCCTTTTCAAACACTTCCATCTTCTGCCTCTCGATAATTACATAACCCAATATTTTTCCTTCTAGGCATCGAGAGGACCCATCAATAAATAGTTTTTCTCTATAGGGCAAAGGTTTATTTAACAGATCTTCTCTTATTTTCGTTTGATAATTTATAAAATCCAAACAGTTATGCTCTGGTTCCTAAATATCCTCCCCGATTCTCCTCCCATAACTCTAGTAATTTAACCACTAGTTTTCCTTCACCCAGCACCACACCTATTCCTAATTGCACTTGTAAATCTCTACCTAGCAAATTACATCCTACCCCTGGCATTAACAACAAATCATTAACAGCATATTGATCTTCCCCTTGTATTAACACATTCTTTATAACTGGGACCAAAAACCCCTTCACCTTTAGCCCCTACAGCCCAAGTTGTATCTTTTACATAATCTTCCTCCTGGGGTCTTAATTTCAAATTTATCAAGGGCTCTTCTGTTGGTATATCCCCCAGGAGGTAGAGTCCCTGACACCCCTAGTGATTACCACCCTCATCCTGTTGGGTTACTTCAAACACCAACAGGTCCCGTATTCTCTGGGGGCATTCTTGTTTATAATGCCCCCCCTTCCCACAATGAAAACATTCCCTTGTGATTTCCCTAGCCAGTGGTGCCTCTTGGTTCCGCCTTCCCTTTCATTCCCTTGCCTGTTTCAAATTTGTGATTTCCTGTCTGAGATTCCTTGTGTTTGTTTCTAACAGCTTTTTGTGCAGTTATCATAGTTTTAGCTTTAGTTTTAGCCTCTTCTTCATCCTTCCTAATATCTACTTTCTGTGCTTCTCTCAGGAGTTCCTCCAGACTCTTATTATAATGACCTAGAGTCACTCATATCTCTCCTCCGCTCTAGTTCATTATGTTTCCACTGCAGAGGGGTTACAGGGAGTTTCCTTTCCCCGGGTATCCCCTGCTGATTTTCTCTCTCCCATATCCACATTCCAACCGTTCTGATCATCTGTCTTTCTTCAGGAGAGAAAAAAAATTCCCGTAATCGACTGCATCTCCTCCCATGTATATATATACTGGGTCCCAAAAATTGATCAGTCTTCTCTGACAGCCCCACAGGGTCCTCTAATAACCTCCTAAATTCATTCTTATACGCCCTCACTTTTACATTAGTGAGCGGCACATCCACAAATCCCATCCCCCCTTGAATTCCTGCCGCTGGGACTTCCCGGCAAGGGATTAACCCTAGCCGCCCCGTGCTCCCTTAAACGATTTCCCTTAAATCATGTATGAGCCGATATTTCCCATTTGGTTTCTTTACAGGCAGAATGGGGGTGTTAAAGGGTGACATACAAGGCTCTAAGATTTCTTGTGCTAATAATCGATCAATTTCTGGTTTTAATCCTCTCCGTCCGTCTAGGGAAATGGGATATTGCTTTACCCTCACAGGTATGTGGGGTTCAGAAACTTGGATTTTAATCGGTGGGATTTCCAGTCTACTAATTGTGTCCGGAGAGTACCAGACATCGGGGTTAATTTGTTTTTGCTCATCCACGGTCAAAGGATAAGTAGACACTGTTAGCTCTTGATTTTTCACTTTAATTTCTAATTGTAATTCAACAATTAAATCTCGTCCTAGCAGATTAAATTCTGCTTCAGGGACGAGCAAGAGTTCACACATTCCAAATTTATTTTCAGTTTCGAATACCACATTTTTGATTTTGTTTACTTTAAATGGTTCTCCTTTTGCCCCAATTACTTGTACTTTTTCCGGGGAAATTTTACATCCCTCAGGTATTTGTTTAATAGTCGATTTTTTTCAGCCCCAGTGTCTACTAAAAAGGTGAACTCTTGTTTATGGGGACCTATTTTTAATTTTATCAAGGGCTTATGATGACTCCGGTCCCCTAAGATATAGAGCCCCTGGCTCTCCTATTCCGTTTTCAATATTTCCTCATCCCTGATCCTTTCTCTGCAATTCTTCTTTATATGTCCCTTCTTTCCACAGTAAAAACAACATCTCTGTTCCTTCTTTACTACTACGTTCCCTTGTTTCGTTCCAGCAGATCTGTGTTCACCAGTTCGTCCTTTACGATCCTCTCTGACCGCTGCTACCATCATTTTTACTTGTCGCTTGCTACTCTCTTCCTCTCGCCTTACATAGACTTTCTGAGCTTCTCTCAATAATTCATCCAACCCTCTATTCTGCCAGTCTTCTAACTTTTCAATCTTCTTTCTGATATCTTCCCATGATTTTGCCACAAACTGAGTTTTGAGGAGTGCTTGCCCTAAAGGGTCATCTGGATTTACCCCAGAATACAGCTGGAGGGCTTTCCTCAGTCGTTCCAGCCACTCAGTAGGGCTCTCATCTTTCTTTTGCATTTCATTAAATGCTTTATTAATATTCTGGCCACAGGGTACTGCTTCTCTAATTCCCTGAATTACTATAGTTCTCAGGTCCTGCATATGAGTTCTATGCACCGGATCCTGATTATCTCTATTAGGTCTTTGGAGTGGCCATTTAATATCCGCTTGAGGTCCCTGGGCATGTTGAGCATCCCACAGTCTCATTCCTGCTCGTCTAATCATATCTCTTTCCTCGGTAGTAAATAATTGACCAAGGATAGATTGCATCTCATCCCAAGTATAAAGGTTTGGTCCAAAAAATTGATTTAATCTTTCTGCCACTCCGAGTGGGTCCTCAATTAAGTTTCCCATCTCGGTTCTTTTAAAATCTCATAGGTCAGCCGAGTTTAGGGGTACGGAAATATATCCGATCACGGGTTGAGGTCCCCCCATGGGTATTTCCCTTAGGGGGTACATCTGAGCTGCCCCTTTTTGGCTTCTAGTTACACGTCTAGGAGGAGGGGGAGACTCTTGTTCCGACTCCAGTGGGGGAGTGGGCGCTCTGGGGACCCCTGGAGGGGCTGTGGGAGCAGGAGGGGAAATGTAAGGAGGGGGGGTTAGAAGGGTTTCGTCTAACCCTTCCTTCTTTTTCTTTTGTTTAGTTTATTTCATTCAGCGGGTAAAGTCTAGCTCCCAGTCTTTTTAGCCACACTCCCGCATACTGACTTTCTTCCGGGTTAAGGGGTTTTTTATTATTAACCCAGAGATTTAATTGTTGCATTTATCCAATCTTCTTCTGACCCGCAGACTGGCCAAAAGACATTTTTAGAAATCTTCTTCCCTCCCCATATCTTAGTACAATATTCTATCATTTTCTGCTTATCTTTCCCTAGTGTTCCAGGGAAATATCTCCAATTGTCTAAGATATATGCCAGAGGGGTATTCTTAGGTACAGTGGGTACCCTTCCCATGGGAGTCGAAGGCTTGCTGCCCTTCGCCCCCATCTTCTGGATTATCCACAAACACACACTCACTTGCTCCCCTTGTTCCTGGCCCAGTCCCTCGCGGGAAATGGGAAACGCAGTACTTAAGGGTCCGCACTCGCTTGGTTCAGTATATCGAACCTCTCATTCGTTATAATCCAGGAAACCCAATCCCGCCCGAACGGTAAACCCGCGAACAAATTCGCAATATACTTACGCATCCTGCGTCTTCGTCCGGACTCCCGTGCACAGAATTTTTATGGGATTTTACCGGTTTCTCCTTTGCTCATTATTCTAGAATTTAGGTTCGTCGGTAAGGATGGGGTGGGCTATCAGTCGCGGGGCCACGGATTGCCGCGGGGCGCCTCCCCGGAGGACAGAAGACCACCGTTCCTTATCCGAGTCACGGCACCATGAAATTGTTATAAATTGAGACCACAATGGATCATAATCCAATTATAATTTTATTAATTATAGCAAGTAGAATATGAGCAAAGACAGCGCTGGACGGCAGGGGAGTCTGCGCTCCGCCAACTGCCGTACTGATCAGTTCAAACAGTTCCTTTTTATACATTTTTACATTCGTGGTTGTCTTTGATCAGTACCCCCTTCTGCTTGCACAAGTATCTGGTTTGTGTAAGCAATTGCGGTTATCTTATCTCACGCAGTCATCTTGTCTCACAGGTTATCTTGTCTCACACAAGCGGTGTCTGGCAGCTATTTGCATAAGCAGTTTTTTTGTCTTTTGCCGCCTAACCTTTACATTGAGCTTAACATAAATTTCAATAAACAATACCCTTAGTTCATAGTTTCTTACACCACCAAACTCCAACTCTGGCGACGCAGGGAAACACAAATCCCAACTGCGGCATCCTGCAATCAAAGCTATCCCCCACCAAACTCCAACTCTGGCGACGCAGGGAAACAGAAATCCCAACGGCAGCATCCTGAAATCAAAGCTATCCCCCACCACACTCCAACCCTGGCGACGCAAGGAAACAGAAATCCCAACTCCGGCATTCCGCAATCAAAGCTATCCCCCACCAAACTCTGAACCTGCTGACGCAAGTCAGCAGACAACCCAAAAGCACCATCCGGCCGTCAGCAGTGTGAGCGACCACAATCCAACTCTGGCGACGCAGGGAAACAGAAATCCCAACGGCAGCATCCTGAAATCAAAGCTATCCCCCAACAAACGCCAACTCTGTCGACGCAGGGAAACAGAAATCCCAACTGCGGCATCCTCCAATCACATCTATCCCCCACCAAACTCCAACTCTGGCGACGCAGGGAAAAACAAATCCCAACTGCGGCATCCTGCAATCAAAGCTATCCCCCACCAAAATCCAACTCTGGCGACGCAGGGAAACAGAAATCCCAACGGCAGCATCCTGAAATCAAAGCTATCCCCCAACAAACGCCAACTCTGTCGACGCAGGGAAACAGAAATCCCAACTGCGGCATCCTCCAATCACATCTATCCCCCACCAAACTCCAACTCGGGCGATGCAGGGAAACAGAAATCCCAACTGCGGCTTCCTGCAATCAAAGCTATCCCCCACCAAAATCCAACTCTGGCGACGCAGGGAAACAGAAATCCCAACGGCAGCATCCTGAAATCAAAGCCATCCCCCAACACACGCCAACTCTGTCGACGCAGGGAAACAGAAATCCCAACTGCGGCATCCTCCAATCACATCTATCCCCCACCAAACTCCAACTCGGGCGACGCAGGGAAACAGAAATCCCAACTGCGGCTTCCTGCAATCAAAGCTATCCCCCACCACACTCCAACCCTGGCGACGCAAGGAAACAGAAATCCCAACTCCGGCATTCCGCAATCAAAGCTATCCCCCACCAAACTCTGAACCTGCTGACGCAAGTCAGCAGACAACCCAACAGCAGCATCCGGCCGTCAGCAGTGTGAGCGACCACAATCCAAGTCTGGCGACGCAGGGAAACAGAAATCCCAACTGCGGCATCCTGCAATCAAAACTATCCCCACCAAACTCCAACTCTGTCGACGCAGGGAAACAGAAATCCCAACTGCGGCATCCTCCAATCAAAGCTATCCCCACCACACTCCAACTCTGGCGACGCAGGGAAAAAGAAATCCCAACTGCGGCATCCTGCAATCAAAGCTATCCCCACCACACTCCAACTCTGGCAACGCAGGAAAACAAAAATCCAAATTGCAGCTTCCTGCAATCAAAGCTATCCCCACCAAACTCCAACTCTGGCGACGCAGGGTAACAGAAATCCCAACTGCGGCATCCTGCAATCAAAGCTATCCCCACCAAACTCCAACTCTGGCGACGCAGGGAAACAGAAATCCCAACTGCGGCATCCTGAAATCAAATCCATCCCCCACCACACTCCAACTCTGGCGACGCAGGGAAACAGAAATCCCAACGGCGGCTTCCTGCAATCAAAGCTAACCCCACCACACTCCAAGTCTGGCGACGCAGGGGAACAGAAATCCCAACGGCAACATCCTGAAATCAAATCCATCCCCCACCACACGCCAAGTCTGGCGACGCAGGGAAACAGAAATCCCAACTGCGGCATCCTGCAATCAAAGCTATCCCCACCAAACTCTGAACCTGGCGACGGAGGGAAACAGAAATCCCAACTGCGGCATCCTCCAATCAAATCCATCCCCCACCACAGTCCAAGTCTGGCGACGCAGAGAAACAGAAATCCCAACTGCGGCATCCTGCAATCAAAGCTACCACCCACCACACTCCAAGTCTGGTGACGGAGGGAAACAGAAATCCCAACTGCGTCATCCTCCAATCAAATCCATCCCCCACCACACTCCAAGTCTGGCGACGCAGAGAAACAGAAATCCCAACTGCGGCATCCTCCAATCAAATCCATCCCCCACCACACTCCACGTCTGGCGACGCAGAGAAACAGAAATCCCAACTGCGGCATCCTGCAATCAAAGCTATCCCCCACCACACTCCATCTCCGGCGACGCAGGGAAACAGAAATCCCAACTGCAGCTTCCTGCAATCAAAGCTATCCCCCACCAAACTCCAAGTCTGGCGACGCAGGGAAACACAAATCCCATATGCGGCTTCCTGCAATCAAAGCTATCCCCACCAAACTCCAACTCTGGCGACGCAGGGAAACAGAAATCCCAACTGCGGCATCCTGAAATCAAATCCATCCCTCACCACACTCCAAGTCTGGCGACGCAGGGAAACAGAAATCCCAACTGCGGCATCCTGCAATCAAAGCTATCCCCCACCAAACTCTGAACCTGACGATGCAGGGAAACAGAAATCCCAACTGCGGCATCCTGCAATCAAAGCTATCCCCACCAAACTCTGAACCTGGCGTCGCAGGGAAACAGAAATCCCAACTGCGGCATCCTGCAATCAAAGCTATCCCCCACCACACTCCAAGTCTGGTGACGGAGGGAAACAGAAATCCCAACTGCGGCATCCTCCAATCAAATCCATCCCCCACCACAGTCCAAGTCTGGCGACGCAGAGAAACAGAAATCCCAACTGCGGCATCCTGCAATCAAAGCTATCCCCCACCACACTCCAAGTCTGGCGACGCAGAGAAACAGAAATCCCAACTGCGGCATCCTCCAATCAAATCCATCCCCCACCACACTCCAAGTCTGGCGACGCAGAGAAACAGAAATCCCAACTGCGGCAACCTGCAATCAAAGCTATCCCCACCAAACTCCAACTCTGGCGACGCAGGGAAACAGAAATCCCAACTGCGGCATCCTCCAATCAAATCCATCCCCCACCACACTCCAACCCTGGCGAAGCAAGGAAACAGAAATCCCAACTCCGGCATTCCGCAATCAAAGCTATCCCCCACCAAGGTCTGAACCTGGCGTCGAAGGGAAACAGAAATCCCAACTGCGGCATCCTGCAATCACATCTATCCCCCACCAAACTCCAACTCTGGCAACGCAGGGAAACAGAAATCCCAACTGCGGCATCCTCCAATCACATCTATCCCCCACCAAACTCCAACTCTGGCAACGCAGGGAAACAGAAATCCCAACTGCGGCATCCTCCAATCACATCTATCCCCCACCAAACTCCAACTCTGGCGACGCAGAGAAACAGAAATCCCAACTGCGGCATCCTGCAATCAAATCCATCCCCACCACACTCCAAGTCTGGCGACGCAGGGAAACAGAAATCCCAACTGCGGCATCCTGCAATCAAAGCTATCCCCCACCACACTCCAACTCTGGCGACGCAGTGAAACACAAATCCCAACTGCGGCGTCCTGCAATCAAAGCTATCCACACCAAACTCCAACTCTGGCAACGCAGGGAAACAGAAATCCCAACTGCGGCATCCTGCAATCAAATCCATCCCCCACCACACTCCAAGTCTGGTGACGCAGGGAAACAGAAATCCCAACTGCGTCATCCTCCAATCAAATCAATCCCCCACCACACAACAAGTCTGGCGACGCAGGGAAACAGAAATCCCAACTGCGGCATCCTCCAATCACATCTATCCCCCACCAAACTCCAACTCTGGCGACGCAGGGAAACAGAAATCCCAACTGCGGCATCCTGCAATCAAAGCTATCCCCCACCAAACTCTGAACCTGACGACGCAGGGAAACAGAAATCCCAACTGCGGCATCCTGCAATCAAAGCTATCCCCACCAAACTCTGAACCTGGCGTCGAAGGGAAACAGAAATCCCAACTGCGGCATCCTGCAATCAAAGCTATCCCCCACCACACTCCAAGTCTGGTGACGGAGGGAAACAGAAATCCCAACTGCGGCATCCTCCAATCAAATCCATCCCCCACCACAGTCCAAGTCTGGCGACGCAGAGAAACAGAAATCCCAACTGCGGCATCCTGCAATCAAAGCTATCCCCCACAACACTCCAAGTCTGGTGACGGAGGGAAACAGAAATCCCAACTGCGTCATCCTCCAATCAAATCCATCCCCCACCACAGTCCAAGTCTGGCGACGCAGAGAAACAGAAATCCCAACTGCGGCATCCTGCAATCAAAGCTATCCCCCACCACACTCCAAGTCTGGCGACGCAGAGAAACAGAAATCCCAACTGCGGCAACCTCCAATCAAATCCATCCCCCACCACACTCCAAGTCTGGCGACGCAGAGAAACAGAAATCCCAACTGCGGCAACCTGCAATCAAAGCTATCCCCACCAAACTCCAACTCTGGCGACGCAGGGAAACAGAAATCCCAACTGCGGCTTCCTGCAATCAAAGCTATCCCCCACCACACTCCAACCCGGGCGAAGGAAGGAAACAGAAATCCCAACTCTGGCATTCCGCAATCAAAGCTATCCCCCACCAAGGTCTGAACCTGGTGACGCAAGTCAGCAAACAACCCAACAGCAGCATCCGGCCGTCACCAGTGTGAGCGGCCACAATCCAAGTCTGGCGACGCAGGGAAACAGAAATCCCAACTGCGGCATCCTGCAATCAAAGCCATCCCCCACCACACTCCAACTCTGGCGACGCAGGGAAACAGAAATCCCAACTGCGGCATCCTCCAATCACATCTATCCCCCACCAAACTCCAACTCTGGCGACGCAGGGAAACAGAAATCCCAACGGCGGCTTCCTGCAATCAAAGCTATCCCCACCAAAATCCAACTCTGGCGACGCAGGGAAACAGAAAATCCAACTGCGGCTTCCTGCAATCAAACCTATCCCCCACCACACTCCAAGTCCAGTGACGCAGGGAAACAGAAATCCCAACTGCGGCATCCTGCAATCAAAGCTATCCCCCACCACACGCCAACTCTGGCGACGCAGTGAAACACAAATCCCAACTGCGGCGTCCTGCAATCAAAGCTATCCCCACCAAACTCCAACTCTGGCAACGCAGGGAAACAGAAATCCCAACTGCGGCATCCTGCAATCAAATCCATCCCCCACCACACTCCAAGTCTGGCGACGCAAGGAAACACAAATCCCAACTGCGGCATCCTGCAATCAAAGCTATCCCCCACCACACTCCAAGTCTGGTTGCCGCGATTGAGAGACGGAGACCCAGCTCGATGCAAGTTAGGATCTACTTTATTGAACACAACAACCGATTTTATATTCCAAACAGACAAAGAGAGACACGTGTTTTAAGCTGATTGGCACAATGGTTAATCACCTAATACATATTACAAAAATTGAGCTCATGATTGGCTAACGTCTAAGGTCAGCTTGACTTTTTCTGCAGTTAATTTTCTGCTAGCTCACAGCATTCTTCTCCTTAACGACTTCTACTCCTGTTTCTATAGCACGTGCTTATCTCTAGTTACGAAACCAGCCCTCCTGGAAGAAATCGTCCTTAGCCCCAGGGGTGTAACAGTTTGCTTACAGCTTATGCAAATTACGAGGCGCCAAGTTGAGCACGTCCTTGCTGCTAGAAGGAGAGACCAGGCTGCCCCCGACATCTGGTGACGCAGGGAAACAGAAATCCCAACTGCGTCATCCTCCAATCAAATCAATCCCCCACCACACACCAAGTCTGGCGACGCAGGGAAACAGAAATCCCAACTGCGGCATCCTCCAATCACATCTATCCCCCACCACACTCCATCTCCGGCGACGCAGGGAAACAGAAATCCCAACTGCGGCATCCTGCAATCAAAGCTATCCCCACCAAACTCTGAACCTGGCGACGCAAGGAAACAGAAATCCCAACTGCGTCATCCTCCAATCAAATCAATCCCCCACCACACACCAAGTCTGGTGACGGAGGGAAACAGAAATCCCAACTGCGGCATCCTCCAATCAAATCCATCCCCCACCACACTCCAACCCTGGCGAAGCAAGGAAACAGAAATCCCAACTGCGGCATCCTCCAATCACATCTATCCCCCACCAAACTCCAACTCTGGCGACGCAGGGAAACAGAAATCCCAACTGCGGCATCCTCCAATCACATCTATCCCCCACCAAACTCCAACTCTGGCAACGCAGGGAAACAGAAATCCCAACTGCGGCATCCTCCAATCACATCTATCCCCCACCAAACTCCAACTCTGGCGACGCAGAGAAACAGAAATCCCAACTGCGGCATCCTGCAATCAAATCCATCCCCACCACACTCCAAGTCTGGCGACGCAGGGAAACAGAAATCCCAACTGCGGCATCCTGCAATCAAAGCTATCCCCCACCACACTCCAACTCTGGCGACGCAGTGAAACACAAATCCCAACTGCGGCGTCCTGCAATCAAAGCTATCCACACCAAACTCCAACTCTGGCAACGCAGGGAAACAGAAATCCCAACTGCGGCATCCTGCAATCAAATCCATCCCCCACCACACTCCAAGTCTGGTGACGCAGGGAAACAGAAATCCCAACTGCGTCATCCTCCAATCAAATCAATCCCCCACCACACACCAAGTCTGGCGACGCAGGGAAACAGAAATCCCAACTGCGGCATCCTCCAATCACATCTATCCCCCACCAAACTCCAACTCTGGCGACGCAGGGAAACAGAAATCCCAACTGCGGCATCCTGCAATCAAAGCTATCCCCCACCAAACTCTGAACCTGACGACGCAGGGAAACAGAAATCCCAACTGCGGCATCCTGCAATCAAAGCTATCCCCACCAAACTCTGAACCTGGCGTCGCAGGGAAACAGAAATCCCAACTGCGGCATCCTGCAATCAAAGCTATCCCCCACCACACTCCAAGTCTGGTGACGGAGGGAAACAGAAATCCCAACTGCGGCATCCTCCAATCAAATCCATCCCCCACCACAGTCCAAGTCTGGCGACGCAGAGAAACAGAAATCCCAACTGCGGCATCCTGCAATCAAAGCTATCCCCCACAACACTCCAAGTCTGGTGACGGAGGGAAACAGAAATCCCAACTGCGTCATCCTCCAATCAAATCCATCCCCCACCACAGTCCAAGTCTGGCGACGCAGAGAAACAGAAATCCCAACTGCGGCATCCTGCAATCAAAGCTATCCCCCACCACACTCCAAGTCTGGCGACGCAGAGAAACAGAAATCCCAACTGCGGCAACCTCCAATCAAATCCATCCCCCACCACACTCCAAGTCTGGCGACGCAGAGAAACAGAAATCCCAACTGCGGCAACCTGCAATCAAAGCTATCCCCACCAAACTCCAACTCTGGCGACGCAGGGAAACAGAAATCCCAACTGCGGCATCCTCCAATCAAATCCATCCCCCACCACACTCCAACCCTGGCGAAGCAAGGAAACAGAAATCCCAACTCCGGCATTCCGCAATCAAAGCTATCCCCCACCAAACTCTGAACCTGGTGACGCAAGTCAGCAGAAAACCCAACAGCAGCATCCGGCCGTCAGCAGTGTGAGCGACCACAAACCAAGTCTGGCGACGCAGGGAAACAGAAATCCCAACTGCGGCATCCTGCAATCAAAGCTATCCCCACCAAACTCCAACTCTGTCGACGCAGGGAAACAGAAATCCCAACTGCGGCATCCTCCAATCAAAGCTATCCCCACCAAACTCCAACTCTGGCGACGCAGGGAAAAAGAAATCCCAACTGCGGCATCCTGCAATCAAAGCTATCCCCACCACACTCCAACTCTGGCAACGCAGGGAAACACAAATCCCAACTGCGGCTTCCTGCAATCAAATCTATTCCCCAACACACTCCAACCCTGGCGACGCAGGGAAACAGAAATCCCAACTGCTGCTTCCTGCCATCAAATCTATTCCCCAACAAACTCCAACTCGGGCGACGCAGGGAAACAGAAATCCCAACTGCGGCATCCTCCAATCAAATCCATCCCCCACCACACTCCAAGTCTGGCGACGCAGGGAAACAAAAATCCAAAGTGCGGCTTCCAGCAATCAAAGCTATCCCCACCAAACTCCAACTCTGGCGACGCATGGTAACAGAAATCCCAACTGCGGCATCCTGCAATCAAAGCTATCCCCACCAAACTCCAAGTCTGGCGACGCAGGGAAACAGAAATCCCAACTGCGGCATCCTGAAATCAAATCCATCCCCCACCACACTCCAACTCTGGCGACGCAGGGAAACAGAAATCCCAACGGCGGCTTCCTGCAATCAAAGCTATCCCCACCACACTCCAAGTCTGGCGACGCAGGGGAACAGAAATCCCAATGGCAGCATCCTGAAATCAAATCCATCCCCCACCACACTCCAAGTCTGGCGACGCAGGGAAACAGAAATCCCAACTGCGGCATCCTGCAATCAAAGCTATCCCCACCAAACTCTGAACCTGACGACGCAGGGAAACAGAAATCCCAACTGCGGCATCCTGCAATCAAAGCTATCCCCACCAAACTCTGAACCTGGCGACGCAGGGAAACAGAAATCCCAACTGCGGCATCCTGCAATCAAAGCTATCCCCCACCACACTCCACGTCTGGCGACGGAGGGAAACAGAAATCCCAACTGCGGCATCCTCCAATCAAATCCATCCCCCACCACACTCCAAGTCTGGCGACGCAGAGAAACAGAAATCCCAACTGCGGCATCCTGCAATCAAAGCTACCACCCACCACACTCCAAGTCCAGTGACGCAGGGAAACAGAAATCCCAACTGCGGCTTCCTGCAATCAAAGCTATTCCCACCAAACTCCAAGTCTGGCGACGCAGGGAAACAGAAATCCCAACTGCGGCATCCTGCAATCAAAGCTATCCCCACCAAACTCCAACTCTGGCGACGCAGGGAAACAGAAATCCCAACTGCGGCTTCCTGCAATCAAAGCTATCCCCCACCACACTCCAACCCGGGCGAAGCAAGGAAACAGAAATCCCAACTCTGGCATTCCGCAATCAAAGCTATCCCCCACCAAGGTCTGAACCTGGTGACGCAAGTCAGCAAACAACCCAACAGCAGCATCCGGCCGTCACCAGTGTGAGCGGCCACAATCCAAGTCTGGCGACGCAGGGAAACACAAATCCCAACTGCGGCATCCTGCAATCAAAGCCATCCCCCACCACACTCCAACTCTGGCGACGCAGGGAAACAGAAATCCCAACTGCGGCATCCTCCAATCACATCTATCCCCCACCAAACTCCAACTCTGGCGACGCAGGGAAACAGAAATCCCAACGGCGGCTTCCTGCAATCAAAGCTATCCCCACCAAAATCCAACTCTGGCGACGCAGGGAAACAGAAAATCCAACTGCGGCTTCCTGCAATCAAACCTATCCCCCACCACACTCCAAGTCCAGTGACGCAGGGAAACAGAAATCCCAACTGCGGCTTCCTGCAATCAAAGCTATCCCCACCAAACTCCAACTCTGGCGACGCAGGGAAACAGAAATCCCAACTGCGGCATCCTGCAATCAAAGCTATCCCCACCAAACTCCAACTCTGTCGACGCAGGGAAACAGAAATCCCAACTGCGGCATCCTCCAATCAAAGCTATCCCCACCAAACTCCAACTCTGGCGACGCAGGGAAACACAAATCCCAACTACGTCTTCCTGCAATCAAATCTATTCCCCAACACACTCCAACCCTGGCGACGCAGGGAAACAGAAATCCCAACTGCTGCTTCCTGCAATCAAATCTATTCCCCAACACACTCCAACTCGGGCGACGCAGGGAAACAGAAATCCCAACTGTGGCATCCTCCAATCAAATCCATCCCCCACCACACTCCAAGTCTGGCGACGCAGAGAAACAGAAATCCCAACTGCGGCATCCTGCAATCAAAGCTATCCCCACCAAACTCCAAGTCTGGCGACGCAGGGAAACAGAAATCCCAACTGCGGCATCCTGCAATCAAAGCTATCCCCACCAAACTCCAAGTCTGGCGATGCAGGGAAACAGAAAATCCAACTGCGGTTTCCTGCAATCAAACCTATCCCCCACCACACTCCAACTCGGGCGACGCAGGGAAACAGAAATCCCAACTGTGGCATCCTCCAATCAAATCCATCCCCCACCACACTCCAAGTCTGGCGACGCAGAGAAACAGAAATCCCAACTGCGGCATCCTGCAATCAAAGCTATCCCCACCAAACTCCAAGTCTGGCGACGCAGGGAAACAGAAATCCCAACTGCGGCATCCTGCAATCAAAGCTATCCCCACCAAACTCCAAGTCTGGCGATGCAGGGAAACAGAAAATCCAACTGCGGTTTCCTGCAATCAAACTTATCCCCCACCACACTCCAAGTCTGGCGACGCAGGGAAACAGAAATCCCAACGGCAGCATCCTGAAATCAAATCCATCCCCCACCACACTCCAAGTCTGGCGACGCAGGGAAACAAAAATCCAAAGTGCGGCTTCCTGCAATCAAAGCTATCCCCACCAAACTCCAACTCTGGCGACGCAGGGTAACAGAAATCCCAACTGCGGCATCCTGCAATCAAAGCTATCCCCACCAAACTCCAAGTCTGGCGACGCAGGGAAACACAAATCCCAACTGCGGCATCCTGAAATCAAATCTATTCCCCAACACACTCCAACCCTGGCGACGCAGGGAAACAGAAATCCCAACTGCTGCTTCCTGCAATCAAATCTATTCCCCAACACACTCCAACTCGGGCGACGCAGGGAAACAGAAATCCCAACTGTGGCATCCTCCAATCAAATCCATCCCCCACCACACTCCAAGTCTGGCGACGCAGAGAAACAGAAATCCCAACTGCGGCATCCTGCAATCAAAGCTATCCCCACCAAACTCCAAGTCTGGCGACGCAGGGAAACAGAAAATCCAACTGCGGTTTCCTGCAATCAAACCTATCCCCCACCACACTCCAACTCGGGCGACGCAGGGAAACAGAAATCCCAACTGTGGCATCCTCCAATCAAATCCATCCCCCACCACACTCCAAGTCTGGCGACGCAGGGAAACAAAAATCCAAAGTGCGGCTTCCTGCAATCAAAGCTATCCCCACCAAACTCCAACTCTGGCGACGCAGGGTAACAGAAATCCCAACTGCGGCATCCTCCAATCAAAGCTATCCCCACCAAACTCCAACTCTGTCGACGCAGGGAAACACAAATCCCAACTACGGCTTCCTGCAATCAAATCTATTCCCCAACACACTCCAACCCTGGCGACGCAGGGAAACAGAAATCCCAACTGCTGCTTCCTGCAATCAAATCTATTCCCCAACACACTCCAACTCGGGCGACGCAGGGAAACAGAAATCCCAACTGTGGCATCCTCCAATCAAATCCATCCCCCACCACACTCCAAGTCTGGCGACGCAGAGAAACAGAAATCCCAACTGCGGCATCCTGCAATCAAAGCTATCCCCACCAAACTCCAAGTCTGGCGACGCAGGGAAACAGAAATCCCAACTGCGGCATCCTGCAATCAAAGCTATCCCCACCAAACTCCAAGTCTGGCGATGCAGGGAAACAGAAAATCCAACTGCGGTTTCCTGCAATCAAACCTATCCCCCACCACACTCCAACTCGGGCGACGCAGGGAAACAGAAATCCCAACTGCGGCATCCTGCAATCAAAGCTATCCCCACCAAACTCCAAGTCTGGCGACGCAGGGAAACAGAAATCCCAACTGCGGCATCCTGAAATCAAATCCATCCCCCACCACACACCAAGTCTGGTGACGGAGGGAAACAGAAATCCCAACTGCGGCATCCTCCAATCAAATCCATCCCCCACCACACTCCAACCCTGGCGAAGCAAGGAAACAGAAATCCCAACTGCGGCATCCTCCAATCACATCTATCCCCCACCAAACTCCAACTCTGGCGACGCAGGGAAACAGAAATCCCAACTGCGGCATCCTCCAATCACATCTATCCCCCACCACACTCCAAGTCTGGCGACGCAGGGAAACAGAAATCCCAACTGTGGCATCCTCGAATCAAACCTATCCCCCACCACACTCCAAGTCCAGTGACGCAGGGAAACAGAAATCCCAACGGCGGCTTCCTGCAATCAAACCTATCCCCACCAAACTCCAAATCTAGCGACGCAGGGAAACAGAAATCCCAACTGCGGCATCCTGCAATCAAAGCTATCCCCACCAAACTCTGAACCTGGCGACGCAAGGAAACAGAAATCCCAACTGCGTCATCCTCCAATCAAATCAATCCCCCACCACACACCAAGTCTGGTGACGGAGGGAAACAGAAATCCCAACTGCGGCATCCTCCAATCAAATCCATCCCCCACCACACTCCAACCCTGGCGAAGCAAGGAAACAGAAATCCCAACTCCGGCATTCCGCAATCAAAGCTATCCCCCACCAAACTCTGAACCTGGTGACGCAAGTCAGCAGACAACCCAACAGCAGCATCCGGCCGTCAGCAGTGTGTGCGACCACAAACCAAGTCTGGCGACGCAGGGAAACAGAAATCCCAACTGCGGCATCCTGCAATCAAAGCTATCCCCACCAAACTCCAACTCTGTCGACGCAGGGAAACAGAAATCCCAACTGCGGCATCCTCCAATCAAAGCTATCCCCACCAAACTCCAACTCTGGCGACGCAGGGAAAAAGAAATCCCAACTGCGGCATCCTGCAATCAAAGCTATCCCCACCACACTCCAACTCTGGCAACGCAGGGAAACACAAATCCCAACTGCGGCTTCCTGCAATCAAATCTATTCCCCAACACACTCCAACCCTGGCGACGCAGGGAAACAGAAATCCCAACTGCTGCTTCCTGCCATCAAATCTATTCCCCAACACACTCCAACTCGGGCGACGCAGGGAAACAGAAATCCCAACTGCGGCATCCTCCAATCAAATCCATCCCCCACCACACTCCAAGTCTGGCGACGCAGGGAAACAAAAATCCAAAGTGCGGCTTCCTGCAATCAAAGCTATCCCCACCAAACTCTGAACCTGACGACGCAGGGAAACAGAAATCCCAACTGCGGCATCCTGCAATCAAAGCTATCCCCACCAAACTCTGAAGCTGGCGACGCAGGGAAACAGAAATCCCAACTGCGGCATCCTGCAATCAAAGCTATCCCCCACCACACTCCACGTCTGGCGACGGAGGGAAACAGAAATCCCAACTGCGGCATCCTCCAATCAAATCCATCCCCCACCACACTCCAAGTCTGGCGACGCAGAGAAACAGAAATCCCAACTGCGGCATCCTGCAATCAAAGCTACCACCCACCACACTCCAAGTCCAGTGACGCAGGGAAACAGAAATCCCAACTGCGGCTTCCTGCAATCAAAGCTATTCCCACCAAACTCCAAGTCTGGCGACGCAGGGAAACAGAAATCCCAACTGCGGCATCCTGCAATCAAAGCTATCCCCACCAAACTCCAACTCTGGCGACGCAGGGAAACAGAAATCCCAACTGCGGCTTCCTGCAATCAAAGCTATCCCCCACCACACTCCAACCCGGGCGAAGGAAGGAAACAGAAATCCCAACTCTGGCATTCCGCAATCAAAGCTATCCCCCACCAAGGTCTGAACCTGGTGACGCAAGTCAGCAAACAACCCAACAGCAGCATCCGGCCGTCACCAGTGTGAGCGGCCACAATCCAAGTCTGGCGACGCAGGGAAACACAAATCCCAACTGCGGCATCCTGCAATCAAAGCCATCCCCCACCACACTCCAACTCTGGCGACGCAGGGAAACAGAAATCCCAACTGCGGCATCCTCCAATCACATCTATCCCCCACCAAACTCCAACTCTGGCGACGCAGGGAAACAGAAATCCCAACGGCGGCTTCCTGCAATCAAAGCTATCCCCACCAAAATCCAACTCTGGCGACGCAGGGAAACAGAAAATCCAACTGCGGCTTCCTGCAATCAAACCTATCCCCCACCACACTCCAAGTCCAGTGACGCAGGGAAACAGAAATCCCAACTGCGGCTTCCTGCAATCAAAGCTATCCCCACCAAACTCCAACTCTGGCGACGCAGGGAAACAGAAATCCCAACTGCGGCATCCTGCAATCAAAGCTATCCCCACCAAACTCCAAGTCTGTCGACGCAGGGAAACAGAAATCCCAACTGCGGCATCCTCCAATCAAAGCTATCCCCACCAAACTCCAACTCTGGCGACGCAGGGAAACACAAATCCCAACTACGGCTTCCTGCAATCAAATCTATTCCCCAACACACTCCAACCCTGGCGACGCAGGGAAACAGAAATCCCAACTGCTGCTTCCTGCAATCAAATCTATTCCCCAACACACTCCAACTCGGGCGACGCAGGGAAACAGAAATCCCAACTGTGGCATCCTCCAATCAAATCAATCCCCCACCACACTCCAAGTCTGGCGACGCAGAGAAACAGAAATCCCAACTGCGGCATCCTGCAATCAAAGCTATCCCCACCAAACTCCAAGTCTGGCGACGCAGGGAAACAGAAATCCCAACTGCGGCATCCTGCAATCAAAGCTATCCCCACCACACTCCAAGTCTGGCGATGCAGGGAAACAGAAAATCCAACTGCGGTTTCCTGCAATCAAACTTATCCCCCACCACACTCCAAGTCTGGCGACGCAGGGAAACAGAAATCCCAACGGCAGCATCCTGAAATCAAATCCATCCCCCACCACACTCCAAGTCTGGCGACGCAGGGAAACAAAAATCCAAAGTGCGGCTTCCTGCAATCAAAGCTATCCCCACCAAACTCCAACTCTGGCGACGCAGGGTAACAGAAATCCCAACTGCGGCATCCTGCAATCAAAGCTATCCCCACCAAACTCCAAGTCTGGCGACGCAGGGAAACACAAATCCCAACTGCGGCATCCTGAAATCAAATCCATCCCCCACCACACTCCAACTCTGGCGACGCAGGGAAACAGAAATCCCAACGGCGGCTTCCTGCAATCAAAGCTATCCCCACCACACTCCAAGTCTGGCGACGCAGGGAAACAGAAATCCCAACTGTGGCATCCTCCAATCAAATCCATCCCCCACCACACTCCAAGTCTGGCGACGCAGAGAAACAGAAATCCCAACTGCGGCATCCTGCAATCAAAGCTATCCCCACCAAACTCCAAGTCTGGCGACGCAGGGAAACAGAAATCCCAACTGCGGCATCCTGCAATCAAAGCTATCCCCACCAAACTCCAACTCTGGCGATGCAGGGAAACAGAAAATCCAACTGCGGTTTCCTGCAATCAAACCTATCCCCCACCACACTCCAAGTCCAGTGACGCAGGGAAACAGAAATGCCAACTGCGGCATCCTGCAATCAAAGCTATCCCCACCAAACTCCAAGTCTGGCGACGCAGGGAAACAGAAATCCCAACTGTGGCATCCTCCAATCAAATCCATCCCCCACCACACTCCAAGTCTGGCGACGCAGAGAAACAGAAATCCCAACTGCGGCATCCTGCAATCAAAGCTATCCCCACCAAACTCCAAGTCTGGCGACGCAGGGAAACAGAAATCCCAACTGCGGCATCCTGCAATCAAAGCTATCCCCACCAAACTCCAACTCTGGCGATGCAGGGAAACAGAAAATCCAACTGCGGTTTCCTGCAATCAAACCTATCCCCCACCACACTCCAAGTCCAGTGACGCAGGGAAACAGAAATGCCAACTGCGGCATCCTGCAATCAAAGCTATCCCCACCAAACTCCAACTCTGTCGACGCAGGGAAACAAAAATCCAAACTGCGGCATCCTCCAATCAAAGCTATCCCCACCAAACTCCAACTCTGGCGACGCAGGGAAACACAAATCCCAACTACGTCTTCCTGCAATCAAATCTATTCCCCAACACACTCCAACCCTGGCGACGCAGGGAAACAGAAATCCCAACTGCTGCTTCCTGCAATCAAATCTATTCCCCAACACACTCCAACTCGGGCGACGCAGGGAAACAGAAATCCCAACTGTGGCATCCTCCAATCAAATCCATCCCCCACCACACTCCAAGTCTGGCGACGCAGAGAAACAGAAATCCCAACTGCGGCATCCTGCAATCAAAGCTATCCCCACCAAACTCCAAGTCTGGCGACGCAGGGAAACAGAAATCCCAACTGCGGCATCCTGCAATCAAAGCTATCCCCACCAAACTCCAAGTCTGGCGATGCAGGGAAACAGAAAATCCAACTGCGGTTTCCTGCAATCAAACTTATCCCCCACCACACTCCAAGTCTGGCGACGCAGGGAAACAGAAATCCCAACGGCAGCATCCTGAAATCAAATCCATCCCCCACCACACTCCAAGTCTGGCGACGCAGGGAAACAAAAATCCAAAGTGCGGCTTCCTGCAATCAAAGCTATCCCCACCAAACTCCAACTCTGGCGACGCAGGGTAACAGAAATCCCAACTGCGGCATCCTGCAATCAAAGCTATCCCCACCAAACTCCAAGTCTGGCGACGCAGGGAAACACAAATCCCAACTGCGGCATCCTGAAATCAAATCCATCCCCCACCACACTCCAACTCTGGCGACGCAGGGAAACAGAAATCCCAACGGCGGCTTCCTGCAATCAAAGCTATCCCCACCACACTCCAAGTCTGGCGACGCAGGGAAACAGAAATCCCAACTGTGGCATCCTCCAATCAAATCCATCCCCCACCACACTCCAAGTCTGGCGACGCAGAGAAACAGAAATCCCAACTGCGGCATCCTGCAATCAAAGCTATCCCCACCAAACTCCAAGTCTGGCGACGCAGGGAAACAGAAATCCCAACTGCGGCATCCTGCAATCAAAGCTATCCCCACCAAACTCCAACTCTGGCGATGCAGGGAAACAGAAAATCCAACTGCGGTTTCCTGCAATCAAACCTATCCCCCACCACACTCCAAGTCCAGTGACGCAGGGAAACAGAAATCCCAACTGCGGCATCCTGCAATCAAAGCTATCCCCACCAAACTCCAACTCTGGCGAAGCACGGAAACACAAATCCCAACGGCGGCTTCCTGCAATCAAACCTATCCCCAACCACACTCCAAATCCGGTGACGCAGGGAAACAGAAATCCCAACTGCGGCATACTGCAATCAAAGCTATTCCCACCAAACTCCAAATCTGTCGACGCAGGGAAACAGAAATCCCAACTGCGGCATCCTGCAATCAAAGCTATCCCCACCAAACTCTGAACCTGACGACGCAGTGAAACAGAAATCCCAACTGCGGCATCCTGCAATCAAAGCTATCCCCACCAACCTCTGAACCTGGCGACGCAAGGAAACAGAAATCCCAACTGCGTCATCCTCCAATCAAATCCATCCCCCACCACACACCAAGTCTGGTGACGGAGGGAAACAGAAATCCCAACTGCGGCATCCTCCAATCAAATCCATCCCCCACCACACTCCAACTCTGGCGACACAGGGAAACAGAAATCCCAACTGCGGCATCCTCCAATCAAATCCATCCCCCACCACACTCCAACCCTGGCGAAGCAAGGAAACAGAAATCCCAACTGCGGCATCCTCCAATCACATCTATCCCCCACCAAACTCCAACTCTGGCGACGCAGGGAAACAGAAATCCCAACTGCGGCATCCTGCAATCACATCTATCCCCCACCAAACTCCAACTCTGGCAACGCAGGGAAACAGAAATCCCAACTGCGGCATCCTCCAATCACATCTATCCCCCACCAAACTCCAACTCTGGCGACGCAGAGAAACAGAAATCCCAACTGCGGCATCCTGCAATCAAAGCTATCCCCCACCACACTCTAACTCTGGCGACGCAGTGAAACACAAATCCCAACTGCGGCATCCTGCAATCAAATCCATCCCCCACCACACTCCAAGTCTGGCGACGCAGGGAAACACAAATCCCAACTGCGGCATCCTGCAATCAAAGCTATCCCCCACCACACTCCAAGTCTGGTTGCCGCGATTGAGAGACGGAGACCCAGCTCGATGCAAGTTAGGATCTACTTTATTGAACACAACAACCGATTTTATATTCCAAACAGACAAAGAGAGACACGTGTTTTAAGCTGATTGGCACAATGGTTAATCACCTAATACATATTACAAAAATTGAGCTCATGATTGGCTAACGTCTAAGGTCAGCTTGACTTTTTCTGCAGTTAATTTTCTGCTAGCTCACAGCATTCTTCTCCTTAACGACTTCTACTCCTGTTTCTATAGCACGTGCTTATCTCTAGTTACGAAACCAGCCCTCCTGGAAGAAATCGTCCTTAGCCCCAGGGGTGTAACAGTTTGCTTACAGCTTACGCAAATTACGAGGCGCCAAGTTGAGCACGTCCTTGCTGCTAGAAGGAGAGACCAGGCTGCCCCCGACATCTGGTGACGCAGGGAAACAGAAATCCCAACTGCGTCATCCTCCAATCAAATCAATCCCCCACCACACACCAAGTCTGGCGACGCAGGGAAACAGAAATCCCAACTGCGGCTTCCTGCAATCAAAGCTATCCCCCACCACACTCCATCTCCGGCGACGCAGGGAAACAGAAATCCCAACTGCGGCATCCTGCAATCAAAGCTATCCCCACCAAACTCCAACTCTGGCGACGCAGGGAAACAGAAATCCCAACTGCGGCTTCCTGCATTCAAATCCATCCCCCAACACACTCCAACCCTGGCGAAGAAGGGAAACAGAAATCCCAACTGCGGCATCCTGCAATCAAAGCTATCCCCACTGTTATAAATTGAGACCACAATGGATCATAATCCAATTATAATTTTATTAATTATAGCAAGTAGAATATGAGCAAAGACAGCGCTGGACGGCAGGGGAGTCTGCGCTCCGCCAACTGCCGTACTGATCAGTTCAAACAGTTCCTTTTTATACATTTTTACATTCGTGGTTGTCTTTGATCAGTACCCCCTTCTGCTTGCACAAGTATCTGGTTTGTGTAAGCAATTGCGGTTATCTTATCTCACGCAGTCATCTTGTCTCACAGGTTATCTTGTCTCACACAAGCGGTGTCTGGCAGCTATTTGCATAAGCAGTTTTTTTGTCTTTTGCCGCCTAACCTTTACATTGAGCTTAACATAAATTTCAATAAACAATACCCTTAGTTCATAGTTTCTTACAATCCCCCCTTTTTCTTTTATCCTATTATTGTTTATTAGATGCTACTTTCATTTTCGTCACTGCAAGCAAACCTTTTTCCACAATTCCAACATTTATCATAACACTCTCAAGATAATACCTTACAATTACAATCATAGTTTTCACGTGGCATAACGCATTCACAACAATCTTTTCCACCAGGAAGCTCCTAATAGATCATCCCACCATTCTGAGTCTAACATTGAGGGTGTTTTCAGAGCACCATAGGTAAAACAGCTCTTATTCTATCTGCTATGTGCAGTTGTCGCCTTAATGTTTTTGCCGTGTGTTATTTATTCCTTGCTTTGTTCAGTTAATCCAACAAGTTGTGACCAACATGCAATTTGCTACTACTGTTTCACCTGTTGGTGTTAAGCAAATTCGAGCTGTGTGCCGAACTGCACAGTCAACCGTACTATCAGACACTCTGTAAACAATAATCAACAATTTATTAGCAAACAAGAACCTGAAATAATTAACTGTATAACAATCCAGCAAAGTCCCACGCGACACAATCAGAAAGAGAAAAAGTAAGAACCAAAGATATCAGCACTGTCCTTTGGATGTTGTCCTTCAATGTCTTGTTACCCTTACTCACAGGGCGATAGCGATAGAAAGAACAACAGTCACGCGCCGCGTGGTAACTCCTCTGATCAATAACATTTTCTTCTTTGAACTATAAGTCTGT
This sequence comes from Tyto alba, assembly GCF_018691265.1. Taxonomy (NCBI): domain Eukaryota; kingdom Metazoa; phylum Chordata; class Aves; order Strigiformes; family Tytonidae; genus Tyto; species Tyto alba. The sequence continues at coordinate 1,761,590 of NW_024881318.1, forward strand.
TTCCATCACCTCATCAAGGTTTCGAGGGCGTCTTAGTTGTCTTCGTGATCTTGGAGGATTGGGGGGAGGAGGTGATCTCCGACACCAGCCACGAGACATTCCCTCGCATACCACGATGGCAACGACAGTCACCACCAATATAATGAAAAATCCCAACAGCAGGGCGGCGCACACGGGATCGTCCCCTACTCCCATCTTCCCAAGATTGCAATCCAGTGGGATCAGTAAGATTAGTGGGATAGTCCAGCCCCAGGCTAGCGGCTTGACCGAGGAAGGTCCAAGTGCGCAATGAGCGGAAGTTTCTCTTCCACCCAGAATGACTGTGCTGCCTAGATCTGGGCGGGCCTGGCAGTTGTTTTTGCCATCCGGGTATAGCCGAACTTTCGAGACCCTCCAGCAACACATGCGCTTTGGACTGGGGGCGTGGAAATCCATTTTCCTGCTGCGTATGTGGACCCTGACTCCTGATCCCTACAGACCAGGCAGGTTCGCCACTCGCGCTCTCACTCTTGTACCTCCGATACCGCGAAAACAATGGAGCGTGCTTATGCATGGGCAGCAATTTATTGTGCAGCCTTGATGTTGGTAGCCCTCACTTTGTTTGCCTTTTTACTACATATCTTTTGCCCTTGTAAATGTTCCTCTTTCAAGTACGCATGTAGTTGTATCTGCTTATGTAAACCACCATCTCCTTTGGTTAACCATGTCGAAAATTCTGTTATAGGTCTTTTCGGCGGTTTTGGTACTGGCTGTTTTACTTCTGTCACATCTTTTACTTGGATTCTCTTCTTCCCACTAAAAATATCTCCATCCACCCTTCTGTCTTTGGGAAAGCAAAGCCACTCTGATGTTGGACATAACAGTAAAGCACTTGCTGCACAAATTTGCCACTATTAAAGCAAACCATACCAGGATGATTAGCAGAGGTCCGGTATAACATATGCTCCCACCTCTCATGCCTATGGGGTTGCAGCCCACAGCTGAGAAAAAGGTCTTCTTGGTGGCGAGCACAGAGGTTAACCCGGTCTTGCCCTCTACTGTTTAACAAATCCGTGTGTTAAGAGTTAGTCAATTCAAGTTGTAGCCACTTCCTTTGTTTCTAAGCAAAGCAAAATTTTGGCACTTTCCGATAGTGTCCTCCCATCAACTCTCAGGGACATCACAAATTCTGGGGACTAACCTCTTTTTCCCCGTAAATCAAGGTTACAGTTCATGCCCCTTCCCTATACAGTTATAAGACAATTTTCTCCATCTGCAAGAAATACCACATCCGGTAACACATTTCACATTCACACAAAACCCACGCTTCATGACATCCATGCATACACTCGAGACAAGGTATTACTCAATTAGGTTGATTTTCTAGCAATGCCTAATTGACTCCAAAATGCTCATAATCTCACATGTCTGTCAGTTAATGCTCGGTAAACGCCAGCTTTTCCCTGACAGTTTTTTTTGTTTGGTTTTGTCTTTTTTTTTTTTGTTTTTGTTTCCTTATACAGCAAGTAAGTAAATGAATAAGTAAATTTTCACAGTGTTACCTCTGAACCCAGTCAAAAACCCAGTCAAACCACTGGTTAAGAGTCATTCAATCCCCTCCTGATGAATTTACTTAGTCCTTTGAGGGTGACTTGTAGTTGGTCAGTTGATGGTACCACAGTCCACTCCTGAGGCTTTTCCACTAGTCCTTTTCCTCAGGAGGCAAGAGTCCACCCCTTTTCTTTTGTTCGGATCGCTGTCTCGGTGATCAGCAGCACCTGAAATGGACCTTCCCACTCGGGAGTTAATGATTAATCTTTCCACACTTTTATCAATACCCAATCACCTGGTTTTACATTGTGGATATTTAAAAGCCAATGGTGGTATTTGAGGCAGAAGTCCTTTCTTTCTTAGTTTCATTAAAGTGTTACCAATTCTTATTACATACTTTCTTACATACTGATCTCCTACTTCAGGGATGACAATATCCCTGTCATTACTCATACATAGTAATCCAAACATCATTTCATAGGGAGAAATTCCCAGGTCTGTTCGTGGCTGAGTATTGATCCTTAATAAGGCCAACGGCAGGCATTTAATCCAAGACATCTGAGTCTCAATCATTAACTTAGTCAAGGTTTGTTTTGAAGTTTGATTCATTCTTTCTCCTCTTCCAGAACTCCGAGGATGCCATGGGGTGTGCCATGCCCATTCGATCCCTAAGGCTTCAGATAGCTGTTGTATAATTTGTTTTAAAATGAAATATGTTCCTCCGCCCAAGTCTATTCTTTCTATTAATCCATATCTGGGGATAATGTTTTCCAGTAACACCTTGGATACCATGCTTGCCATTGCCCTTGGTGTGGGGGATTGCTTCCACCCAATGAGTTAAGTGAGCCACTAATACCAACAAATACTTTCACCCTTGTATTTAAGGTAGCTCTGTTAAGTCTACCTGGAGGCTTTGTATGGCTAGCTCCTGTTCCCCAGCCACCTTTTTTTTTTTTTTTTTTTTTTTTTTTTTATCTCATTACCTTTTTGTTCACTTTTTGACAAATCAAACATCGATCAACTAGTTGTTTAGCCACCATATATATATTCCTATACACCCATATTGTCTAAGGAAATGATCACAAAGTGATTGCGTTCCCCAATGTATTTTCTGACGTATTAATGACAGAATTTCTCATGATCTTGTTTTATTTAACATCTGCCTTCCATCTGCTAAAGTCCATTTTCCTTCTGAATCTTTTCCCCCCTTATTTTTAAGTATATCCTTTTCTTGTTCTGTGAAATTTGGGGCTAAATTCTCATAATCCGCTGGTATTATTACCAATAAAACTACCAATGATGATTCTGTAGCTGCTTCTCTGGCTACTTAATCTGCTAAATTATTCCCCCTTATTTCCATTGATGCTCCCCTCTGATGTCCTTTCACATGCACAATTGCAATTTCTGTGGGGAGCTTCAGGGCTTCTAAAACTTCTCTGATCAGCCGCTCGTGTACTAGCTCCTTCCCTTTTGTATTTATAAGCCCTCTTTCTTCCCATATTTTTCCAAATGTGTGGACCACTCCAAATGCATACTTTGAGTCTGTGTACACTGTCCCTTCCTTATCTCTCAAATATACCAATGTCTGTTTTAGGGCATAGAGTTCACAGACTTGTGCTGACCACCCAGCAGGTAATTTCCCCTTTTCAAACACTTCCATCTTCTGCCTCTCGATAATTACATAACCCAATATTTTTCCTTCTAGGCATCGAGAGGACCCATCAATAAATAGTTTTTCTCTATAGGGCAAAGGTTTATTTAACAGATCTTCTCTTATTTTCGTTTGATAATTTATAAAATCCAAACAGTTATGCTCTGGTTCCTAAATATCCTCCCCGATTCTCCTCCCATAACTCTAGTAATTTAACCACTAGTTTTCCTTCACCCAGCACCACACCTATTCCTAATTGCACTTGTAAATCTCTACCTAGCAAATTACATCCTACCCCTGGCATTAACAACAAATCATTAACAGCATATTGATCTTCCCCTTGTATTAACACATTCTTTATAACTGGGACCAAAAACCCCTTCACCTTTAGCCCCTACAGCCCAAGTTGTATCTTTTACATAATCTTCCTCCTGGGGTCTTAATTTCAAATTTATCAAGGGCTCTTCTGTTGGTATATCCCCCAGGAGGTAGAGTCCCTGACACCCCTAGTGATTACCACCCTCATCCTGTTGGGTTACTTCAAACACCAACAGGTCCCGTATTCTCTGGGGGCATTCTTGTTTATAATGCCCCCCCTTCCCACAATGAAAACATTCCCTTGTGATTTCCCTAGCCAGTGGTGCCTCTTGGTTCCGCCTTCCCTTTCATTCCCTTGCCTGTTTCAAATTTGTGATTTCCTGTCTGAGATTCCTTGTGTTTGTTTCTAACAGCTTTTTGTGCAGTTATCATAGTTTTAGCTTTAGTTTTAGCCTCTTCTTCATCCTTCCTAATATCTACTTTCTGTGCTTCTCTCAGGAGTTCCTCCAGACTCTTATTATAATGACCTAGAGTCACTCATATCTCTCCTCCGCTCTAGTTCATTATGTTTCCACTGCAGAGGGGTTACAGGGAGTTTCCTTTCCCCGGGTATCCCCTGCTGATTTTCTCTCTCCCATATCCACATTCCAACCGTTCTGATCATCTGTCTTTCTTCAGGAGAGAAAAAAAATTCCCGTAATCGACTGCATCTCCTCCCATGTATATATATACTGGGTCCCAAAAATTGATCAGTCTTCTCTGACAGCCCCACAGGGTCCTCTAATAACCTCCTAAATTCATTCTTATACGCCCTCACTTTTACATTAGTGAGCGGCACATCCACAAATCCCATCCCCCCTTGAATTCCTGCCGCTGGGACTTCCCGGCAAGGGATTAACCCTAGCCGCCCCGTGCTCCCTTAAACGATTTCCCTTAAATCATGTATGAGCCGATATTTCCCATTTGGTTTCTTTACAGGCAGAATGGGGGTGTTAAAGGGTGACATACAAGGCTCTAAGATTTCTTGTGCTAATAATCGATCAATTTCTGGTTTTAATCCTCTCCGTCCGTCTAGGGAAATGGGATATTGCTTTACCCTCACAGGTATGTGGGGTTCAGAAACTTGGATTTTAATCGGTGGGATTTCCAGTCTACTAATTGTGTCCGGAGAGTACCAGACATCGGGGTTAATTTGTTTTTGCTCATCCACGGTCAAAGGATAAGTAGACACTGTTAGCTCTTGATTTTTCACTTTAATTTCTAATTGTAATTCAACAATTAAATCTCGTCCTAGCAGATTAAATTCTGCTTCAGGGACGAGCAAGAGTTCACACATTCCAAATTTATTTTCAGTTTCGAATACCACATTTTTGATTTTGTTTACTTTAAATGGTTCTCCTTTTGCCCCAATTACTTGTACTTTTTCCGGGGAAATTTTACATCCCTCAGGTATTTGTTTAATAGTCGATTTTTTTCAGCCCCAGTGTCTACTAAAAGGTGAACTCTTGTTTATGGGGACCTATTTTTAATTTTATCAAGGGCTTATGATGACTCCGGTCCCCTAAGATATAGAGCCCCTGGCTCTCCTATTCCGTTTTCAATATTTCCTCATCCCTGATCCTTTCTCTGCAATTCTTCTTTATATGTCCCTTCTTTCCACAGTAAAAACAACATCTCTGTTCCTTCTTTACTACTACGTTCCCTTGTTTCGTTCCAGCAGATCTGTGTTCACCAGTTCGTCCTTTACGATCCTCTCTGACCGCTGCTACCATCATTTTTACTTGTCGCTTGCTACTCTCTTCCTCTCGCCTTACATAGACTTTCTGAGCTTCTCTCAATAATTCATCCAACCCTCTATTCTGCCAGTCTTCTAACTTTTCAATCTTCTTTCTGATATCTTCCCATGATTTTGCCACAAACTGAGTTTTGAGGAGTGCTTGCCCTAAAGGGTCATCTGGATTTACCCCAGAATACAGCTGGAGGGCTTTCCTCAGTCGTTCCAGCCACTCAGTAGGGCTCTCATCTTTCTTTTGCATTTCATTAAATGCTTTATTAATATTCTGGCCACAGGGTACTGCTTCTCTAATTCCCTGAATTACTATAGTTCTCAGGTCCTGCATATGAGTTCTATGCACCGGATCCTGATTATCTCTATTAGGTCTTTGGAGTGGCCATTTAATATCCGCTTGAGGTCCCTGGGCATGTTGAGCATCCCACAGTCTCATTCCTGCTCGTCTAATCATATCTCTTTCCTCGGTAGTAAATAATTGACCAAGGATAGATTGCATCTCATCCCAAGTATAAAGGTTTGGTCCAAAAAATTGATTTAATCTTTCTGCCACTCCGAGTGGGTCCTCAATTAAGTTTCCCATCTCGGTTCTTTTAAAATCTCATAGGTCAGCCGAGTTTAGGGGTACGGAAATATATCCGATCACGGGTTGAGGTCCCCCCATGGGTATTTCCCTTAGGGGGTACATCTGAGCTGCCCCTTTTTGGCTTCTAGTTACACGTCTAGGAGGAGGGGGAGACTCTTGTTCCGACTCCGGTGGGGGAGTGGGCGCTCTGGGGACCCCTGGAGGGGCTGTGGGAGCAGGAGGGGAAATGTAAGGAGGGGGGGTTAGAAGGGTTTCGTCTAACCCTTCCTTCTTTTTCTTTTGTTTAGTTTATTTCATTCAGCGGGTAAAGTCTAGCTCCCAGTCTTTTTAGCCACACTCCCGCATACTGACTTTCTTCCGGGTTAAGGGGTTTTTTATTATTAACCCAGAGATTTAATTGTTGCATTTATCCAATCTTCTTCTGACCCGCAGACTGGCCAAAAGACATTTTTAGAAATCTTCTTCCCTCCCCATATCTTAGTACAATATTCTATCATTTTCTGCTTATCTTTCCCTAGTGTTCCAGGGAAATATCTCCAATTGTCTAAGATATATGCCAGAGGGGTATTCTTAGGTACAGTGGGTACCCTTCCCATGGGAGTCGAAGGCTTGCTGCCCTTCGCCCCCATCTTCTGGATTATCCACAAACACACACTCACTTGCTCCCCTTGTTCCTGGCCCAGTCCCTCGCGGGAAATGGGAAACGCAGTACTTAAGGGTCCGCACTCGCTTGGTTCAGTATATCGAACCTCTCATTCGTTATAATCCAGGAAACCCAATCCCGCCCGAACGGTAAACCCGCGAACAAATTCGCAATATACTTACGCATCCTGCGTCTTCGTCCGGACTCCCGTGCACAGAATTTTTATGGGATTTTACCGGTTTCTCCTTTGCTCATTATTCTAGAATTTAGGTTCGTCGGTAAGGATGGGGTGGGCTATCAGTCGCGGGGCCACGGATTGCCGCGGGGCGCCTCCCCGGAGGACAGAAGACCACCGTTCCTTATCCGAGTCACGGCACCATGAAATTGTTATAAATTGAGACCACAATGGATCATAATCCAATTATAATTTTATTAATTATAGCAAGTAGAATATGAGCAAAGACAGCGCTGGACGGCAGGGGAGTCTGCGCTCCGCCAACTGCCGTACTGATCAGTTCAAACAGTTCCTTTTTATACATTTTTACATTCGTGGTTGTCTTTGATCAGTACCCCCTTCTGCTTGCACAAGTATCTGGTTTGTGTAAGCAATTGCGGTTATCTTATCTCACGCAGTCATCTTGTCTCACAGGTTATCTTGTCTCACACAAGCGGTGTCTGGCAGCTATTTGCATAAGCAGTTTTTTTGTCTTTTGCCGCCTAACCTTTACATTGAGCTTAACATAAATTTCAATAAACAATACCCTTAGTTCATAGTTTCTTACACCACCAAACTCCAACTCTGGCGACGCAGGGAAAAACAAATCCCAACTGCGGCATCCTGCAATCAAAGCTATCCCCCACCAAAATCCAACTCTGGCGACGCAGGGAAACAGAAATCCCAACGGCAGCATCCTGAAATCAAAGCTATCCCCCAACAAACGCCAACTCTGTCGACGCAGGGAAACAGAAATCCCAACTGCGGCATCCTCAATCACATCTATCCCCCACCAAACTCCAACTCGGGCGATGCAGGGAAACAGAAATCCCAACTGCGGCTTCCTGCAATCAAAGCTATCCCCCACCAAAATCCAACTCTGGCGACGCAGGGAAACAGAAATCCCAACGGCAGCATCCTGAAATCAAAGCCATCCCCCAACACACGCCAACTCTGTCGACGCAGGGAAACAGAAATCCCAACTGCGGCATCCTCCAATCACATCTATCCCCCACCAAACTCCAACTCGGGCGACGCAGGGAAACAGAAATCCCAACTGCGGCTTCCTGCAATCAAAGCTATCCCCCACCACACTCCAACCCTGGCGACGCAAGGAAACAGAAATCCCAACTCCGGCATTCCGCAATCAAAGCTATCCCCCACCAAACTCTGAACCTGCTGACGCAAGTCAGCAGACAACCCAACAGCAGCATCCGGCCGTCAGCAGTGTGAGCGACCACAATCCAAGTCTGGCGACGCAGGGAAACAGAAATCCCAACTGCGGCATCCTGCAATCAAAGCTATCCCCACCAAACTCCAACTCTGTCGACGCAGGGAAACAGAAATCCCAACTGCGGCATCCTCCAATCAAAGCTATCCCCACCAAACTCCAACTCTGGCGATGCAGGGAAACAGAAAATCCAACTGCGGTTTCCTGCAATCAAACCTATCCCCCACCACACTCCAAGTCCAGTGACGCAGGGAAACAGAAATCCCAACTGCGGCATCCTGCAATCAAAGCTATCCCCACCAAACTCCAACTCTGGCGAAGCACGGAAACACAAATCCCAACGGCGGCTTCCTGCAATCAAACCTATCCCCAACCACACTCCAAATCCGGTGACGCAGGGAAACAGAAATCCCAACTGCGGCATACTGCAATCAAAGCTATTCCCACCAAACTCCAAATCTGTCGACGCAGGGAAACAGAAATCCCAACTGCGGCATCCTGCAATCAAAGCTATCCCCACCAAACTCTGAACCTGACGACGCAGTGAAACAGAAATCCCAACTGCGGCATCCTGCAATCAAAGCTATCCCCACCAACCTCTGAACCTGGCGACGCAAGGAAACAGAAATCCCAACTGCGTCATCCTCCAATCAAATCCATCCCCCACCACACACCAAGTCTGGTGACGGAGGGAAACAGAAATCCCAACTGCGGCATCCTCCAATCAAATCCATCCCCCACCACACTCCAACTCTGGCGACACAGGGAAACAGAAATCCCAACTGCGGCATCCTCCAATCAAATCCATCCCCCACCACACTCCAACCCTGGCGAAGCAAGGAAACAGAAATCCCAACTGCGGCATCCTCCAATCACATCTATCCCCCACCAAACTCCAACTCTGGCGACGCAGGGAAACAGAAATCCCAACTGCGGCATCCTGCAATCAACATCTATCCCCCACCAAACTCCAACTCTGGCAACGCAGGGAAACAGAAATCCCAACTGCGGCATCCTCCAATCACATCTACCCCCCACAACTCCAACTCTGGCGACGCAGAGAAACAGAAATCCCAACTGCGGCATCCTGCAATCAAAGCTATCCCCCACCACACTCCAACTCTGGCGACGCAGGAAACACAAATCCCAACTGCGGCATCCTGCAATCAAAGCTATCCCCCACCACACTCCAAGTCTGGCGACGCAGGGAAACACAAATCCCAACTGCGGCATCCTGCAATCAAAGCTATCCCCACCACACTCCAAGTCTGGTTGCCGCGATTGAGAGACGGAGACCCAGCTCGATGCAAGTTAGGATCTATTATTGAACACAACACCGATTCGATATTCCAAACAGACAAAGAGAGACACGTGTTTTAAGCTGATTGGCACAATGTTAATCACCTAATACATATTACAAAAATTGAGCTCATGATTGGCTAACGTCTAAGGTCAGCTTGACTTTTCTGCAGTTAATTTCTGCTAGCTCACAGCATTCTCTCCTTAACGACTTCTACTCCTGTTTCTATAGCACGTGCTTATCTCTAGTTACGAAACCAGCCCTCCTGGAAGAAATCGTCCTTAGCCCCAGGGGTGTAACAGTTTGCTTACAGCTTACGCAAATTACGAGGCGCCAAGTTGAGCACGTCCTTGCTGCTAGAAGGAGAGACCAGGCTGCCCCCGACATCTGGTGACGCAGGGAAACAGAATCCCAACTGCGTCATCCTCCAATCAAATCAATCCCCCACCACACACCAAGTCTGGCGACGCAGGGAAACAGAAATCCCAACTGCGGCTTCCTGCAATCAAAGCTATCCCCCACACACTCCATCTCCGGCGACGCAGGGAAACAGAAATCCCACAACTGCGGCATCCTGCAATCAAAGCTATCCCACCAAACTCCAACTCTGGCGACGCAGGGAAACAGAAATCCCAACTGCGGCTTCTGCATTCAAATCCATCCCCCAACACACTCCAACCCTGCGAAGAAGGGAAACAGAAATCCAACTGCGGCATCCTGCAATCAAGCTATCCCCACTGTTATAAATTGAGACCACAATGGATCATAATCCATTATAATTTTATTAATTATAGCAAGTAGAATATGAGCAAAGACAGCGCTGGACGGCAGGGGAGTCTGCGCTCCGCCAACTGCCGTACTGATCAGTTCAAACAGTTCCTTTTATACATTTTTACATCGTGGTTGTCTTTGATCAGTACCCCCCTTCTGCTGCACAAGTATCTGTTTGTGTAAGCAATTGCGGTTATCTTATCTCACGCAGTCATCTTGTCTCACAGGTTAATCTTGTCTCACACAAGCGGTGTTGGCAGCTATTGATAAGCAGTTTTTTTGTCTTTTGCCGCCTAACCTTTACATTGAGCTTAACATAAATTTCAA